>NW_016814432.1:277266-331894 GCF_001698545.2 Rhinopithecus bieti | reverse complement strand
ACGCCATTCTCCTGCCTCAGCCTCCCGAGTAGCTGGGACTACAGGCGCCCGCCACCTCGCCCGGCTAGTTTTTTGTATTTTTTAGTAGAGACGGGGTTTCACCGTGTTAGCCAGGATGGTCTCGATCTCCTGACCTCGTGATCCGCCCGTCTCGGCCTCCCAAAGTGCTGGGATTACAGGCTTGAGCCACCGCGCCCGGCCAATCAGAGGGTTTCTTAACAAAACGGTCAAGCTGGGCCCAACACAGTGGCTTACACCTGTAATCTCCACATATTGAAAGGTCAAGGCAAGAGGATCACGCGAGGCCAGTTCACAACCAGCCGGGGCAATGTAGGGAGACTCCGTCCCTACAAAAAATGTTTAAATCAGCCAGGTGTAGCAGTGCACACCTGCAGTCCTAGCTACTCGGGATGCTAAAGTGGGAGGATCATTTGAGTCCAGGAGTTCGAGGTAATAGTAAGCCATGATCATGCCACTGCACTTCAGCCTGGGCAACATATCAAGACCACGTTTCTTAAAGAAACAGGCTGGGCGTGGTGGCTGATGCCTGTAATCCCAACACTTTGGGAGGCTGGCGGGCGGGGGGTGGATCACGAGGTCAGGATTTCGAGACCAGCTTGGTCAAGATGGTGAAACCCCATCTCCACTAAAAATACAAAAATTAGCTGGGCGTGGTGGCAGGCACCTGTAATCCCAGCTACTCGGGAGACTAAGGCAGGAGAATCGTTTGAACCCGGGAGATGGAGGTTGCAGTGGGCCAAGATCACGTCATTGCATTCCAGCCTGAGAGACAGTGTGAGACTATGTCTCAAAAAACAACAACAACAAAAAAAAAACAGCCGAACTGAATCATCTTACAATTAATTCCACTGTCAGTAAAGCCCTCCACTCACCTACTACCACCAGCACCATGCAGAGCAGACTACAAACAGATTTTTGGTGCACCACTCTTAAACTGAGCAGGCAAGAATCCCAAGATAACTTGAGAAGCATTTACCCTGTTTCACTGATCTTAAGATGCATGTGTCCGAATGAACATCTTTGAAATCCACCTTACAAATCAATGGTATTACAACATCGTGGTCAGTCAGGAGGTAGCCATGATACAGCCATGCAAAATAATATCGTGGACACTTTCTCGTAGGATTAAGAGCATCAGCATCAGAGGTTCTCAGAGTCAATAAAGTATGGTAATCTGAAAACCAGAGACCAAAGCAAACTGGAAAAGGAGGTAAAACAGAGAAAACAGCCGCCAAACCTTTATTAATATCTTGAGAGAGATAATGGAATACAATGTATTCATTTTTAAAACATACGAAAGAACATTTAAATAATTCTGGAATTTAAAATAAGGTAGCTTGCAACAGAAGGCTAGGTTGGGAAAATTTCCCAGAGAGAAGGGTAAACAGAAAAAGAGATAGAAAATAGACAAGAAAAAAATAAGAAAATGAGAGAATTGTCCAGGAGTTTCAAAAAGAGAAAATAAAGAAATCATCAGCAAAATTATTCAAGAAAAATCTCCCAGAATTGAAAGACAGTAAGTTTCTAGATGAAAAGAAGCCCACCAAGTCCCAGAAGATAAAATAAACCCACAACAAAGTGCATCCTTGTGATATGTAGGAACACTAGGGACAGAGAAAGATTCTACAAACTTCGAGAGAGAGAGAACACAGGTCTCATGTAACAAGGCAGAATATAGTGGAGCAAAACTTCCAAATTCCTGAAGTCAAATGTTTTAAAACCTAGAATTTAATACTCAGCCAAACTATCAATGAAATGAGATGATACGGTAAGGACCTTTTCAGACCTGCAGGGAAAGAGGTGAAGAAATTACCCAGATAATGGGTGGAGGCAGAACTCAAGATGGCAGATGAGTCACTGCTGTGTGGGCAACCCGGGCAGTCTGGAGCAGATCAGAAGATCCAGAAGAGATTTCTTCAAGAAAATGAAATTAAACATACTGAGAGGTATGCCCAATTGAAAGAGCTGGCATTGAATTAGTTACGAGTATACAGAAAAATAAGCAAATAGAACTGGAAGACAATTATTAACTCTATAGAAAATAAAAAAGTGCAACAGGAAGCAAAGGTAATGGCTGTGTACTGCGTGACTCAGCAAACAATAAACACTGAAAAATGAGCCAACCAAAATTAGAACTTAACTGGATGAAGAGAATGGAGAAGACTTCAATTGTGTTCTTGACCACCGAGTACAGTTGGCCCTCTGTATCCGTGGATTCCACGTCTGTGGATTCAACCAACCGATTTGGATAATCTGATTTCAATCAGATTATTTCCAATTGAAAATAGATGGAAAAACATTGTGTCTGTACTGAACATCCCACTTTGAAAGGCCGAGGCGGGTGGATCACTTGAGGTCATGAGTTTGAGACCAGTCTGGTCAACATGCGGAAACCCCCATCTCTACTGAAAAAAAAAAAAACAAAAATTAGCCGGGCATGGTAGTACACACCTGTAATCCCAGCTACTCGAGAGGCTGAGGCAGAAGAATCTCTTGAACCTGGAAGGCAGAGGTTGCAGTGAGCCGAGATGGCACCACTGCACTCCAGCCTGGGCAACAGTGAATGAGACTCCGCCTCAAAAAAAAAAAAAAAAAAAGCTATGCTCTCTAGTAGATAATCGGAAATAACATGAAAGTAAATAGAAATCCTTTAAACCATTTCTTCCTCACGTAAGATATTTTCTGATGGAATCATAAGAAAAGGGGGAAATGTACAGAAAACAGGAGGGCTTTGGAAGAAATTAGGATGATACTACAAAGTGTTTGGGGTTGGGAGCAACTATTCAAGGAATTTCCATTTCCAAGCTACCAACGGTGTATTAGTCCATTCTCACATAAAGAACTACCTGAGACCAGGCACAGCGGCTCACGCCTATAATCCCAGCACTTTGGGAGGCCAAGGTGGGTGGATCACCTGAGTTCAGGAGTTTGAGACCAGCCTGGTCGACATGGTGAAACCCTGTCTCTACTAAAAATACAAAAATTAGCCGGGTGTAGTGGTGCATGGCTGTAGTCCCAGCTATTCAGGAGGCTGAGGCAGGAGAATCACTTGAACCCAGAGGCAGAGGTTGCAGTGAGCAGAGATCGTGCCACTGCACTCCAACCTGGGCCACAGAGCGATACTCCACCTCAAAAAAAAAAAAAAAAAAAAAAAAAAAAAAAAAGAACTACCTGAGACTGGGCATTTTTTACTTTATTTTTATTTTCTGAGACAGCGTCTTGCTCTGCTGCCCAGGCTGGAGTGCAGTAGCACAATCTCGGCTCACTGCAACCTCCGCCTGCCAGGTTCAAGGTGTTATCCTCCCACTTCAGCCTCCCGAGTAGCTGGGACTACAGGTGCCACCACCACGCCGGGCTAATGTTTGTATTTTTAGTAGAGAGGAGGTTTCACCATGTTGGCCAGGCTGGTCTGGAACTCCTGAACTCAAGCACTCCACCTGCCTCAACCTCCCGAAGCGTTCGGATTACAGGCATGAGCCACCATGCCTGGCCAAGACAGAGTCATTTATAAAGAAAAAAGATTTAATTGGCTCACCACTGGCTCTACAGGAAGCCTGGCCGGGGAGGCCTCAGGAAACAATCATGGTGGAAGGTGAAGGGGAAGTTGGCACGTCTTGGCAGGAGCAGGAGGAACAGCAAGAGAAAGAGGAGGCGCTACACACTTTTAAACAACCAGATCTCGTGAGAACTCACTCACTATCATGAGAACAGCAAGGGGAAAGTCTGCACCTGTGCAGGAAACAATCACCTGCCACCAAGTCCCTCCACCAACACTGGAGATTACAATTCCACATGAGATCTGGGCGCAGACACAGGCCCAAACCACAGCCAACGGAAAGCCACAAATACACCGCTGCAGTAACTTACTGTGCAGTTACTATGTCCAAAACCTGGGTGAATGCTTCCCACCATCTGAGGTTCTCTTCAGCCCTCCCCCGAGACTATCAAGTCACCAGCAACCTTCACTTGCCAAGCAGGGTGCCCACGGCTCTGTCCTAGCCTTCCGTGACCTCTCAGCAGCACTGGCTTATTGAACAACTCTCTCCTTCATGGAACACTTTCTGTCCTGGCTTTCTGACACCATGTTCTGCTGGTGATGCTCCCTTCCCATTTCCCCAGCATACCCAGCCACCCTACCCTTCTCTGAGCTTAGCTAGCCACAGCAGACTCCTCGTGATCCTCCCGCCGCTATTCTTGCCTGTCTCAGATCATTCTCCACTCAGCAGCGAGAGTGGATCATTAGAAACTTAGGTCAGATCAGACCATCCCTCCCCCTTCTTTTCACTCTTTTTTATTTGTATAAATGTATAGGGTACAGGAGTAATTTTGCCACATACATAGATTGTGTAGTGGTGAAGTCAGGGTTTTTAGGGTATGCATCACCTAAATAATGTACATTGTACACATTAAGTAACCTCTCATCATTCACCTCCCTCCCACCCCCTTTCCCTTCCAAGTGTCCACGGTCATCATTCCACACTCTGTGTCCATGTCTACACATTATTTAGCTCCCACTTATAAGTGAAAACATGTGGTATTTGTCTCTGTGTCTGACTTGTTTCACTTAAGAAAATGGCCTCCAGTTCCATCCACAGTAGAATACATGGTTGCAGCAGAATACATGATTTCATTCTTTTTTATGGCTGAATAGTATTCCATTGCATCGCATCCCTCTTAATATGCTCCTATGGCTTCCTACTGCACTTAAAGGCAAGCTCCTTACCCCAGAGCCTACCTAGAGTTGCACCATATCGGACCCCTTTTCCCCTCCAGACGCTCCCTGGCTGTGGTCACCTTGCTGGCTGCCCCTTGTCTTCCAGCTGTCAGCTCACACACCCCATTCTGAAAGAGGCCTCCCCATCACTCACTCTCACATCACCTGCTTATTTCCTTCCTGGCACTTACTACAAATTGGAATTCCTTTGTGTCCGTTTACATACATGGTAATTGCGACTTCTGCCCTGTGATGCAAGCTCCATGAGGGTAGAGACTCTGTCTGTCTTGCTCAGGGTCTGGCTCAGAATTAGAACTAAATGAATATTATTTATAATCAATCAATTAGTAATTAATTAGAGGAAAAAATAGACTGAGAGACAGAATAAAATAAAAACAAAAGACCCTAGAGGAAACAGATAATGCACACAGTAGAAGAGAGCTTCAAAACTTTCTAAACTACCTCAGAGACATTACAGTTTACTCATCAAGAAAGAAAAGAAACACAAGATGCTCACCAAAAAAGTAGAGAACAAAATAAATCTTGAGTTTTTAAAATATAATTGACAAAATTAAAAATTCAATAAAAGAGCTAGAAGCAAAACACTGATCTCTCAGATTATAAATTTAAAACGCAGAGATTTAGAAAAAATCACTTAAAAGTTAAGAGACTTAAAAGATCAATTCAAAATCCTAATATCCACTTATGTTCCAGTAAAAGAGAACAGACAACATGCGATAAGAAAACTATTGCGTTTTTCCAGAACAAAGGAAAGATGTGAATCTCCAGGAATCACTAAGTCATGAAAAGGGTAAGTTAAAATGCACACACATGGCCGGGCGTGGTGGCTCACGCCTGTAATTCCAGCACTTTGGGAGGCTAAGGCGGGTGGATCACGAGGTCAGGAGTTCAAGACCAGCCTGGCCTAGATGGTGAAATCCCACCTCTACTAAAAATACAAAAATTAGCCAGGCATGGTGGCAGCTGTAATCCCAGCTACTCAGGAGGCTGAGGCAGGAGAATCATTTGATCCCGGGGGACAGAGGCTGCAATGAGCCGAGATCATGCCACTCACCGCACTCCAGCCTGGGAGACAGCGTGAGACTCTGTCTCAAAAACAAAACAATGACAACAACAGCACACACATACACAACCCTAGAGCTATCATCATAACATTTTAGAATGCCAAATATAAAGTTTCCAGAAAGATTTAGTTTCCTACAAAGGAACCAAAATCATGTTGGCATTCGATTTTTAGTCAGCAATGTTCGATGCCATAGGACAATAAAGTATTGCCTTTAAGTTTTGGAGAAATTTTATTTTAAACATAAAAGGTTATGTCTTCCTGAGCTATCAATCAATAATAAGAATAAAACCTACATATTAATGTATAAGCAAAGACTCTGATATTTATAACATAGTGATCTTCTCTGAGAGCATGACTCAAGTGTACACTCCAGCAAAACAACAAAGGAGTGCAAGGAAGTGACAGACACAGTAGTGTTAACCCAGGAGAGAGTGAAAAGACACCGTAGGGTGATAGCTGTGCAACAGCTAGAAAAAAATAGATCCAAATTAGAACCTAGAAAAATTAGAAAATTCAGCAAGCTCTAAACTAAGTGTATTCATAAAGAAAATTGATTCCCTGCAAGAAATTTTATCACTTAAAAGTTGATAATGTTAGTTATAACATGGATGCATAAAATAATAAAAGTAGGCCGGCACATATCTTTAGTCCCAGCTACTCAGGAGGCAGAGATGGGAGGATCACTTGAGCCCAGGAGTTCAACTCAGCTTGTAAAAAATAATAATAATAAAGGTAAATAGTTAAATTATGCTGTCCCTCTTCCTGTCTCCTAAAAATCACTCTTGTTTTTTGAGAGTTCTCCTCTCTTAGGTACCTGAGTTTGTAAGCGTAGGACCTCATTTCCTTCTCTAGTTATACAATCACATTACATGGTTCTTCATTGAACAAATATTTATATAATCTTATTATAAACTACGGATATTGGCTTTCAGTTTTTAGAATCAACCTGTAGGCAAAGCATAAAGGACACATATGGTTATAGAAAACAATATGTGTTGTAAACCTAGATGTTGAAATGATGACAGCAGCCAAGAGACAGATGGAGCTGGAACAGTGAAGGGAAATGCAGGGGAACCAATTTTCTCATTTTACAGAGTGAGAATTCAAGGGAAACTCTAACCAATAGGTCAGGATGGGAAAGTCCAAAAATACTACTTAAAGCTACAGTGGTAGCCAAGAGAGGAACTAAAAATAAAATGTGACAAGCAGAAACTAAAGAGGGGGAAAAGAAAGAAACATAAAGTAATCATTGTTGTAATGGGGAGACAATAGACACTGTCTAAAAATTATAAATCAAGGAACAGAGGTAAAATCCCATCATTTTGAATGTGGCAGTAACTACCAGAAGAACCCAAAAGATAAAGTTTAAAAAGTTGTATCTCTAAGGAGAAAACAGGCTGAGGTAGCTGAAGAAAAGGAAGGCTTGGGCTTTTTTTTTTTTTTTTGGTGTCTCTCTCTGTCACCCAGTCTGGAGTGCAGTGGCGCGATCTCAGCTCACGGCAAACTCTGCCTCCCAGGTTCAAGCAATTCTCCTGCCTCAGTCTTCCAAGTAGCTGGGATTACAAGCATCTGCCCACATCTGGCTAATTTTCATATTTTTAGTAGAGCTACGAGGTTTCACCATGTTGGCCAGGCTGGTCTCGAACTCCTGACCTCAAGCGATCTGCCTGCCTCAGCTTCCCAAAGTGCTGAGATTACAGGTGTGAGCCACTGTGCCTGGCCCTGGACTTTTCCCTTATGTCTTTCATACCATTTTAAATATCTCTATACCATTACCATGAGAATGTATTTTTCAGTAAGTTAAAACATAAATGCAAAATTAATGTGCAATTTAAAATTAAGATAATAATTCTCTAGATATGAGTTAAATACCTTCAGGACTGAAGTTCATCATGGACCAGATGATCTGTAAGATCTCCAGATCTAACATTCTAAAATATCTGGAAAGGCTATGAATTTAACTTCAGAAACTGCCAACATCATCTCTTCTGGAAGTACATTGCCAGTGCTCCTGACCCCAACCTTATAAGCAGAGGTAGTCTCCAGGAACATTTCTACTCCCTGCTCTGATTTAAAATACCAGCGAGAATCTCTTTTGAAAACAATCCACAGGACAATACTTTCCCTAAGGTCAGCTTTAGGAGAGGTGGTTCTCTTTCTTAAGAGCATTTATTCTGCACTGTCACATACTGTAAAGTATTCCGTTTGATGCTCACAGTACACAACTCTGAAAGGCGGAGACAATGTGTACTACTACTTCCATTTAACTTAGGAGGAAACTGGGCCCCAAATATGTAAGTTACCAGCCCAAAAGTTCTTCGCACTAAATAACAAAGACAAGAGCTCCAACATGTCTCTGACCCCAAGTACTGATCTCTCCATTAACCTGGTTGCCTCTAGCATCTTCAAAAGCCCAATAATCTAAGACAGACAAATAAGCAACAGGTATATGAAAAGGTGCTTGGCATCACTAACCATCAGGGAAATGCAAATCAAAACTGCAGTAACATATCACTTCAGTTCTGTTAGGACATTATCAAAAAGACAAGCAATAAGAAGTGTTGGTGAAGATGCAGAGAAAAGGGAACCCTTGTACATTTTGGTGGGAAGGTAAATCGATAAAGCCATTATGGAAAACAGTATGGAGGTTGCTTTAAAAAATTAAAAAGGGAGGCCGGGCTCAGTGGCTCACGCCTGTAATCCCAGCACTTTGGGACACCGAGGTGGGCTAATCACCTGAGGTGGGGTGCTCGAGACCAGGCTGACCAACATGGAGAAACCCGGCCTCTACTGAAAAAAAAAAAAAAAACACACACACACACACACACAAAACTTGTTGGACATGGTGCATGCCTATAATCCCAGCTACTTGGGAGGCTGAGGCAGGAGAATCACTTGAACCTAGGAGGTGGAGGTTGCAGTGAGCTGAGATTGTGCCATTGCACTCCAGCCTGGGCAACAAGAACGAAACTCCTTCTCAAAAAAAAAACAAGAAAAATTTAAAAGGGGGCCAGGCACGGTGGCTCACGCCTGTAATCCCAGCACTTTGGGAGACTGAGGCGGGCAGATCTTGAGGTCAGGAGTTCAAGACCAGCCTGACCAACATGGTGAAACCCCATCACTACCAAAAATACAAAAATTAGCTGGGTGTGTTGGCGTGTGCCTGTAATTCCAGATACTCAGGAGGCTGAGGCAGGAGAATCACTTGAACCCAGGAGGCGGAGGTTAAGTGAGCCAAGATCGCACCACTGCACTCCAGCCTGGGTGACAGAGTAAGAAAGGAAAAGAAACAGAGTGGAATGGTGGTTACCAGTGGCTGAGGGGAGGGGAGATGGGGAGATGTTGGTCAAGGAGTACAAATTTTCAGTTATGCAAGATGAATAAGTTCTAGAGATCTCATACACAGCCTGGTGACTACTGTTAACAATACTGCTTTGTATACTTAAGACCTTAAGTGTTCTCACCACACACATTAACTCTTTAGAGAATAGAAAAAGAAGGAACACTATGCAGGCTCGTTTTGTGAGCAATGGCAAGCTTGGTATAAAAACAATGTAAACAAGGTCAATATTGGAAAGAAAAATTGAAGGTCAATCTCCTTCACGAACATAAATGCATGAATCCTGAACAAAATATTAGCAAACTGAATCCAACAATTAAAATTTTTAAAAAATGACCAAGTTGGGTTTATTCCAGGAATGAAATTTAGATCATTAGAATATACATTAATGTAATAAAGCTTATTAGTCGGAGAAAAATTATGTTGTGATCTTTTTTTTGAGACGGAGTCTCATTTGGTCACCCAGGCTGGAGTGCAGTGGTACAATCTTGGCTCACTGCAACCTCCGTCTCCTGGGTTCACACCATTCTCCTGCCTCAGCCTCCCAAGTAGGTGGGACTATAGGCGCCCACCATCACGCCCGGCTAATTTTTTGTATTTTTAGTAGAGATGGGGTTTCACGGTGTTATCCAAGATGGTCTCAATTTCCTGACTTCATGATCTGCCCGCCTTGGCCTCCCAAAGTGCTGGGATTACAGGCTGAGCCACTGCGCCTGGCCTATGTTGTGATCTTAATTGAGATGAGTAAGCATGTGATAAAATTCAAAACAACATTCAGTTGTTTTTTCAGACAAAAAGTAAAAAAATAAAATCACACACTAGAAACAAAAAGGAATGTTCTTAACATGATAAGCGCATCTTCAAAGTAATGAGCAAAAAATGGGTTTTTCAATTGTGAAATACTAACACATACTTTTAAAAATCAGGCATAATAAGATGTTACACAATCCTCAGTTCTACTCAGTGCTGCATTGGAATTCTAACCTGTGCAAAAATAAGAATACAAGCAAAGATAAGGAAAATAATACAGATTCAAAAAATATATGTCATTATATGCAGGTATTATGTTCTACACAGAAAACTTCCAGTTATCTATACTTAGTCCATTCTCATGCTGCTAATAAAGACATACCCAAGACCGGGTAATTTATAAAGAGGTTTAATTGACTCACAGTTCAGCGTGGCTAGGGAGGCCTCAGGAAACTTACGATCATGGTGAAAGGGGAAGCCAACACGTCCTTCTTCACATGGCAGCAGGGAGAAGAAGAATGAAAGCTGAGCAAAGGGGGAAGCCCCTTATAAAACCATCTGATCTCATGAGAACTTATGTACTATCACAAGAGCAGGATGGGGGGAACCACCTCCGTGATGCGGTTAACTCTACCTGTTCCCTCTCGTGACGTGTGGGGATTATGCGACTATAATTCAAGATAAGATTTGGGTGGGGACACAGACAAAGCATATCACATACATTATTAGAAGTAATGAAAGAGTTTAGTAAGTTTCCCAGGCATAAAATCAACGTGTGCATCAATTGCATCAACTGCATTTCTAAACACCAGCCAAAAAACAGGTGCAAAATACAATTTTAAAATATATTATTTATAGTAGCAACAACAAAATAAGGTACCAAAGAATAAGTCTAGTGAAAGAGATACAAGACCTTTTGGCAGAAAGTTATAAAACTTTAGTGAAAGGTCTTAAATAGGACCTAAATAAAGAGAACAGCATCGCTTTTTCCATGGATGGGAAAATTCAATATCTTAAAGATCAATCAATTCTCCCCTAAACTTTCATATGGATTCCATGTAATTCTTTCTTTTTTTTTGTTTTTTTGTTTTTTGTTTTGTTTTGTTTTGTTTTTTTGAGATGGAGTTTTGCTCTTGTTGCCCAGGCTGGAGTGCAATGGCACAATCTTGGCCTATTGCAACCTCCACCTCCCAGGTTCAAGCGATTCTCCTGCCTCAGCCTCCCAAGTAGCTGGAATCACAGTGCCCACCACCCCGTCTGGCTATTTTGTTTCGTATTTTTGGTAGAGGCAGGGTTTCCCCCATGGTGCGCAGGCTTGTCTCGAACTCCTGACCTCAGGTGATCCACCTGCCTCGGCCTCCCAAAGTGTTGGGATTACAGGCGTGAGCCACTGTGCCCCGTCAATTCAATGTAATTCTAATAAAAATACCAGTAAGACATTTCATAGAACTTGGCAAACATTCTAAAATGTATAAAGAAGAGCCAATGACCAAAAGCTGAGACAAGGGAAAGTGTTTTGCCAGAAATGACATATTATAAGTAATTAGATTGTGTATTATTAGCATGAGGATAAAAAACAGACCAACGGGAACAAAAAGAGAACCCAGGAACTAATCCACACTTAAAACAATGATATATGATAGATCTAGTATTGCAGATCAGAGGGGCTATCCATACAGAAAAAAAAAAAAGTGAAAACAGATTTCTGTCCCATACCATACATAAAAATCAATTTCAGGTGTATCAGGAACCGAAACAGGAAAAGCAAAACTTTAAAACATTTAGAGAAAATACAAAAGAATATTCTAATGACCTGTGAGTAGGGAAAGATTTTTAATCAAGCAAGAACAATACAAACCATAAAGAAACAAATTAATAAAACTGACTAAGAAAAAGAATGCTATTGAGTAAAATCACCATTAGGAGGGTAAAAAGATAAGCCTCAATCTGAGAAAACACTCGTTATTATAACCAACAATGAATCATTGTAAAGAATATGAAGAGTATGCTACAGAATAAGAAAGAAAAAAACGAGATGTACAGAAGGCTTAAACATGCATATCTGTGAAAAGCAAATATGAATGGCCAAGATATCTACAAAGACATACTCAACCTCAGTATTAATCAGGGAACTGCAAATTAGAATGACAATAAAATAGATTTTCAAAAACAGAAGCCCAACAAAATCAAGCATTGCCAAAAGTTTAGAACCACAGATACTCTCATACATTCCTGGCAGGAGTTGGCTCAACCACATTAGAAATTAGCATTACTTCATGCACCAGATACTATTAACTGGTTTGCTCAACTTCTATTCCAACTTCTCCTAAGGTGCCTTCCTATATTTCAAAGGGCAGAAAACTAAAAAACCCCATCTGCAAGACACCCTTATAGCTAGGGTTCCATATACGATTGAAGTTTGACCCATCCAATGTTCTCAGTGAGACTTAAACTGAGTTAAATGAAGAGAGAGAGGCAGGGCTGAGGGTATTCGTTTTACTGGCAGGGATTAAAATGGTGGTTTCCCAATTTTAGAAGGTGATTTCAGAGCTGTGTTTGGTTCTGGAGCCGGCAGGTCTGACAGTGGCTTCTTGATTTAGCTGAAGTGGCCCCTAACTGTGCCCAAGGCACTGTGGCTTTGGAGTCAGATTGTATTGGCAGCTTTCCAATTCAAAACATAGCTTCCCATTGAAGGGAAAAGTGGCAGCTTTCTTGGTGGCTCAGTGTGGCTTTGGTGTGGCCTTGGGAATTATCACCAGAAGTTCAGTCTTGAGTCTATTGCTTTAACCCTCCCAACAATTCTGTAAACAATCAATCATCTATCATAAATCCCTTTCTGCTTTAATGAATGAGGGTGCATTCTGCTGTTTGTCCTCTACCTGAATCAATACACCAGCAAAGTTGTACTTGTATATACTATGCAGCCCAACAATTGTTCTCCTAGGTATAGACCCTAAAGAAACTCTTGGATATGTAAACCACAAATACATACAAGAATACTTATTGCAGCACTGTTTGTAATGAAAAACTGGAGACAACACAGTATCAAGAGTAGCATGGCTAAGTAAGTGGTAATATAATAAAGAGAATACTACACAAATATGAAAACGAATAACTTATCAGTGTGGATAAATTGCAAAAATAATGTTGAGTGAAAATAACTCACAACAGGCTATACACAGTATGATTTGATTTATATAAGTTTAAAACTAAACAATATATTATTTGGAGGCATAAACATATATATGTACCAGATAGATAGATAGATAGACAGACAGACAGATATTTGGAGGTACGTTGGTATATATATATATTTGGAGATACATTGCTGTATATAAATAAATATAAAGAAAATACAGGAAGCATTTGACACAGAGTTCAGGAAAATCACTACTTCTGGTAGGAAGAGGCAGGGATGTTATCAGAAAGGGTTATACAGGAGGCTTCAAGAGTACTGGTGGTGTGTCATTCCAAAGCTGTGAATGTGGGCTGGTATTCATTCAAGTTTGCATGTATATCATATACTCTTCTGTATATATAATTTATTTGATAATTTTAACCATGTTAAAGAAGAATAAAGAATGAGAAGGCAAGAAAAAAATGAAAGTGTTAATACAACCAACCACATAATTTCAATTGTCCTAAAGATATACCCACACATAAATGAAATGACTAAAATATGAGGTTATTATTGCATATATATTTATATTGCATATAAATATATATGCAATATTTATATTATTGTATAAAGTATGAGGTTATTTGAAATAACAAGAGATTGGAAATAACATAAATATTTATAAATTTGGAACAATGGTACCTTCAACATAGTGAAGTAGGGTACGGTCGTAAAGTATATGAAAAAATTCTATCCATTGATGTGGTGTGATCCTCAGTGTGTGTTCAGTGAAAAATTCATGGTGAATAATAATGAGATTAACAGCCTTTTATTTTAAAAAAGAAAAAATATATAATATAATGCTATTAAATAATATAATAGCATAATATAATAGTAATATATACATATAAATGGCCTTTATTTATACAAAGAAATGTTAAAAGAATTCATTAGAAATGACAAAAATGATTACCTGGTCAACTCTGGACACATGACCTATGAGTTAGCCCTGCTCTGCAAGGAGCAGGTTTTTAAAATAAAAGATAAAAACAAGCAAAAAATGATTACTTACAGGAGAGCGGCAGAATTGAAAAAAAGAGATTAGAGACAAGCTTCTCTAAGTATATGTCTTCATATAGTTTTAATTTTTAAACCATGCAAAGATTTTTACATACTCAAATAATAAACCCTATGGGAAAAAAATGAAGCAAATCCTGGAATTGAAAACAAACTAAACTAAATAAACCTAGTAATATTGTAAATAACCATCCAAAGGAAAGAGCTCCTTCGAGGGACTTTGAAGTTAGTACTTTATGCATGCTTGGTGGCATACTTCTGCAGAGCAATCTTAAATTTCATTTAGCAGTTCTATTGCTAGTAAAAATATTAGTATGCTATTTTGAAGCAGTCTCTATTTCCCTCTCTTTCAGAGATAATTTTATCTCTCTCTCAGAGAGAGAGAGAAGAAGAGAATGCAAACAACTAATTATGGTAATATTAGGAACTAAAATAACAGTATAGAGAGAAAAGAGATACACGGAAAAAATCAAAGGTGTCAAATAAAACAATGCAATGTTGAATTGTTAAATTTGGAAATACCGTTACAAACTCATAATCTTTCAGCTACGTATTTCCTCTCTCTGCCCACTGAAAGGGCCTGTGAAAACTCAGCAGCCATGAGCACACACAAAGCACACGTTTTGGTAACTAAATACCATTTTTCCACTGAAAGGACGCAAAACTCCTTGAAGAAATGGCTAACCCAGGTGTGGGTTAAGGAATGCAGAACATGAATCTGGGCCATCTTGTGGCAGAAACTAAGAAAATGTTCAAAAATTGTAGGGTCATGTTAAAAGGACCCACAAGCAAGCTCAAAGAAGCTTCCACTGGACGCATTTTAGACAATTTCATAAAAAAACTACAATGACTGTAATTGAATAAAACACACTGAATATATTTTGAAATCCATGAGCCCATAATGACAACAGAGTGACTATTACCTCAACTTCTGGCTCTGAAAATTGCAATTAAAGGGAAGGAAATAACAATTTATCTAGCATGTACAGGCAAATGCTAGCTAACAAATATAGAAGGAATTGTAAAATTAGAATTCCTTTTTTTTTTTCTTGAGACAGAATCTTGCTCTGTTACCCAGGCTTGAGTGCAGTGGCACGATCTCGGCTCACTGTAACCTCCCAGGTTCAAGTAATTCTTGTGCCTCAGCCTCCCAGTTGCTGAGATTACAGGTGCCTGCCACCATGCCCAGCTAATTTTTGTAGAAAATCACCAGTAATTGTTTTCTCATAATTGATCCAAGCAAAAATAATCAATGGATGCTAAAAGCCTTAAATACAAGTTGATGATGGTGAACTAGTTTTTCCCACAATAGCTAAGAATTATCCCACAGATTACTCCCCAGTCTCAAAGGTGAAAATGTAACTTTGCAATGGAGATAGCTGGCTGTCAGCACCTTAAACCAATAATAAATCATAGCATCACTAATAGTAGGACACTGGTCAGTATGTGCCTCCTTATGTGGCACTGTATGAAGTGTATAGCATCCCCCATGAGGTTTCTCACCAAACAGGTTTAGTTTTAATCTAAGTAAGCCTTCAGTTTATTGTAACTCCCAGATACAGAACACAGGAGACAGAGGAACAAGACAAGTAATACTATGAAAAACCCATCAGACAAATCCAGAATGTGGACATTCTTAAGTAGCCCAATCTCTCTTCATCAAGTCGACATACTTGGGAGGAGGGGAAGGGAAGGAATGATTGTTCTAGAAAAAGAGGAATGCTCTTGATTAGATCTTGTTTTGAACAAACCAGATATATAAAATACTTTGGGGACAACGGAGGAAATCTTTTTTTTGGAGATGGAGTCTCGCTCTGTCTCCCAGGCTAGAGTGCAGCGGCGCAATCTTGGCTCACTGCAACTTCCGCCTCCTGGGTTCAAGCGATTCTTCTGCCTCAGCCTCCCAAGTAGCTGGGACTACAGGCGCGCACCACTACGCCTGGCTAATTTTTGTATTTTTAGTACAGACAGGGTTTCACCATATTGACCAGGCTAGTCTTGAACTCCTGACCTTGTGATCCAAGTGCCTCAATCTCCCATAGTGCTGGGATTACAGGCATGAGTCACCACACCCGGCCTGAGGAAATCTTATACACTGGAGCATAATTATTAGTTGAGTTAGGTGTTATATTGTTATCATGGTTATGCAGGAGAATATCATTTTGAGAGATATATGCTAAAGTATTGAAAGGTGAAGTTTCTTGAGGTATATAACTTTTAAATCTTTAGAAAAAATAGTATATATGTGCATATACGTAATGTTATCATATGAAGCAAATATGTAGTAAAATGTAAAAAAAATTGTTAAATATGGCCAGGCACAGTGGCTCACACCTCTAATCCCAGCACTTTGGGAGGCCAAGGTGGGTGGATTGCTTGAGCTCAAAAGTTTGAGACCAGCGTGGGCAACATGGTGAAATCCCGCCTCTACAAAAACTACAAAAAATAATAATAATAATTAGCTCTGTGTGATGGTGCATGCCTGTACTCTTACTCCCAGCTACTCTGGAGGCTCAGGTGGGAGGATCACTTAAGCCCAGGAGGCAGAGGCTGCAGTGAGCCAAGATGGCGCCACTGCACTCCAGCCTGAGCAACAGAGCCAGAACGAGGGTTCTGAGTATAGATATATGTATGAACTAAAGAAAGCAGCCAGGCGTGGTGGCTCACACCTGTAATCCCAGCAATTTGGGAGGCCAAGGCGGGCAGATCACCTGAGGTCAGGAGTTCAAGACCAGCCTGGCCAACATGCTGAAACCCCATCTCTATCAAAAATACAAAAAAAATCAACTGAGTGTGATGGTGCATGCCTGTAGTCCCAGCTACTTGGGAGGTTGAGGCAGAAGAATCGCTTAAACCCAGGAGGCGGAGCTTGGAGTGAGCCAAGATTGTGCCACTGCATTCCAGCCTGGGCGACAGAATGAGACTCCGTCTCAAAAAAAAAAAAAAAAAAAAAAAAAAAAAAAAAAAAGCAAGCAAGAAAGAAAAAAGATCAAGTTACCAATAGTTAGAAAATGACACTGAAAACAGACCTATCTCACATTCCTGTGACAGAACCATTTCACTCTGAACCCATTGTCGGAAGCTTTGCTAGGTTGTTTGGACAACTGAGAGATTCTGAGCTTCCTGGAGACTGTCCCTCTCTCACTAGCAAGAATACACCAAAAAAGATGGCCCTCTGAAGATAGTTTTTAAAAGGTTCAAATCAAAGCCCCCTTACAGGGATTTAGCAATGACAGGTTCTGAAACTCAATTACTTGAAACATTTCTTCCACACCAAAGAAAGTTAAACCTCACCTTTGAAGGGTCTCAACTTTAATCATAATAATCAGTGATCCTGGGCTTAATCAGTCTTTGTAGAATAATTGGATTTCTTTCTTTCTTTCTTTTTTTTAAGAGTCTTGAGTTCAAGTGGCCAAGGCAAGATGGGTCAAAGTCAGAGTGGTGGTCACGGTCCTGGAGGTGGCAAGAAGGATGACAAGGACAAGAAAAAGAAATACGAACACCCTGTACCAACTAGAGTGGGGAAAAAGAAGAAGAAAACAAAGGGACCAGATGTTGCCAGCAAACTGCCGCTGGTGACACCTCACACTCAGTGCTGGTTAAAATTAATGAAGTTACAGACAATTAAAGACTATCTTCTCATGGAGGAAGAATTCATTAGAAATCAGGAACAAATGAAACCATTAGAAGAAAAGCAAGAGGAGGAAAGATCAAAAGTGGATGATCTGAGGAGAACCCCGATGTCAACAGGAAACCTGGAAGAGATCATCAATGACAATCATGCCATCGTGTCTACGTCTGTGGGCTCAGAACACTACGTCAGCATTCTTTCATTTGTAGATAAGGATCTGCTGGAAACTGGCTGCTCGGTCCTGCTCAACCACAAGGTGCATGCCGTGAGAGGGGTGCTGATGGATGACACGGATCCCCTGGTCACAGTGATGAAGGTGGAAAAGGTCCCTCAGGAGACCTATGCCGATACTGAGGGGTTGGACAATCAAATTCAGGAAATTAAGGAAACTGTGGCGCTTCCTTTCACCCATGCTGAATATTATGGAGAGATGGGTATAAAGCCTCCTAAAGGGGTCGTTCTCTATAGTCCACCTGGCACGGGTAAAACCTTGTTAGCCAAAGCAGTAGCAAGCCCAACCTCAGTCACTTTCTTGAGAGTGGTTGGCTCTGAACTTATTCAGAAGTACCTAGGTGATGGGCCCAAACTTGTACAGGAATTGTTTCAAGTTCCTGAAGAACATGAACCGTCCATTGTGCTTATTGATGAAATTGGCGCCACTGGGACAAAAAGATATGACTCAAATTCTGGTGGTGAGAGAGAAATTCAGCAAACAATGTTGGAACTGTTGAACATGTTGGATGCATTTGATTCTAGGAGAAATGTGAAAGGTATCATGGCCACAAACCGAATAGAAACTTTGGATCCAGCATTTATCAGACCAGGTCGCATTGGCAGGAAGATTGAGTTCCCCCTGCCTGATGAAAAGACTAAGAAGCGCATCTTTCAGATTCACCCAGCAGGATGATGCTGGCCAATGATGTAACCCTGGACGACTTGATCGTGGCTAAAGATGACCTCTCTGGTGCTGACATCAAGGCAATCTGCACGGAAGCTGATCTCATGGCCTTAAGAGAACTAGAATGAAAGTAACAAATGAAGATTTCAAAAATCTAAAGAAAATGTTCTTTGTAAGTAACAGGAAGGCACTCCTAAGGGGCTCTCTCTAGTGAACCACAGCTGCCATCAGGAAAATGGATGGGAGATTTATGAATCCCTGAAAGGGATGAGGTTGGGGGAGTTGTCCAGAGGAATCCCTATTCCCATTGATTTTTATTAGCAAAACATCCTATGTCTTTTGGAGTACAATGTGTAAGTGCCCATTGGGTGGCCTTCTTTTGTTGGTCACTGTGAAGCAGTCTGCTTCCCAATAAAGTGTGTTCTTTTTTTTTTTTTTTTGAGACGAGGTCTTGCTCTGTCCATCGCCGCGGCTTGAGCTGCCAGTTGGGGCCGCCAGATCTCAGCTCGTACTGCAAGCTCCGCCTCCCGGCGTTCACGGCCCATTCTCCTGCCCTCAGCCCTCTCGAGTAGCTGGGACTACAGGCCGCCGCCACCTCGGCCCGGCTTGGGTTTTTGTTTTTTTTAGCTTATGAGACAGAGGTTCACTCCATGTTAGGCCAGGCATAAGTCTCCCCGTCTTTTTTTTTTTTTTTAACCTGACTCTGCCTGATCCGGCACCGTAACTCCGCCTCCCAAAGTGCTGGATTACAGGGCTGAGCCACCGCCGGCCCGGCCCAAAGTGTGTTCTTTCACCAAAAAAAAAAAAAAAAAAAAAAAAGTCTCGCTCTGTTGCCCAAGCTGGAGTGCAGTGGCAGAATCTTGGCTCGCTGCAATCTCTGCCTCCTGGGTTCAAGCGATTCTCATGCCTCAGCCTCCAGAGTAAATGGGATTACAGGTGTGCGCCACCACACCTAGCTAATTTTTGTGTTTTTAGCAGAGATGGGGTTTTGCCACGTTGGCCAGGCTGGTCTCAGACTCCTGACCTCAAGTGATCCACCTGCTTCAGCCTCCCAAAGTGCTGGGATTACAGGTGTGAGCCACCGTACCAGCCAGACTTCTTAAAAATAATATTTTCTGTATAAAGCAAGAGTAAGAAGGTGGTCAGGAGACTTATCAGATTGAAATGATCTCTATGAAGTCCCAGGAAGTGAAAGGAGACTTCTCACTTCCCACTCAGCTCTCCAGCCCGTGAAAACCACCCATCCCCATCATACATCCCCATCATACATACTGCAAGGTAAACCTGAAGTCCAAAGTCCTGACAGCTTCTCACCTTTTATCCCCCAGGAACTGTAGTTAATAACATCCACCCTGTATTAGTCCGTTTTCACACTGCTATAAAGAATTGCCCAAGACTGGATAATTTATAAAGAAGAGATTTAAATTCCACATGTCTTGGGAAGCCTCAGGAAGCTTACAGTCATGGCAGAAGGGGGAGCAGCCTCATCTTAGATGGTGGTAGGAGAGACTGTATGAGAACACAAGAAAAACTACCATTTATAAAACCATCAGATCTCGTGAGAATTCACTCATTATCACAAGAACAGCATGGGGGAAACCACCCCCATCATCCAGTCACTTCCCTTCCTTGACATCTCAGGATTACAATTCAAAATGAGATTTGGCCAGGCACAGTGGCTCATGCCTGTAATCCCAGCACTTTGGGAGGCCGAGGTGGGTGGATCACCTGAGGTCAGGAGTTCAAGACCAGCCTGGCCAACATGGCAAAACCCCATCTGTACTGAAAATATAAAAGTTAGCCAGGCATGGTGGCAGGTGCCTGTAATCCCAGCTACTCAGGATGCTGAGGCAGGAGAATCTCTTGAACCTGGGAGGTGGAGGTTGCAGTGAGCAGAGATCGCACCAGTGCACACTCCAGCTTAGGCAGCAGCATGAGACTCCATCAAGAAAGAAAGGAAGAAAGAGGAGAGGAGAGGAGAGGGGATGGGAGGGGATGGGATGGGAGGGGAGGGGGGATATGGGTAGGAACACAAAGCCTAACCATATCGCACCCCATTGGCCATCCACCCACCTCCTCCTCCCAGAAGCTCTTCCCTCCCTGTGAGTTGGCAGGTGAACTTCTGTTATTCCTTTCTGGCCACATCTCCCACCTCCTTTACTCTACTCTCTTCCTCTGGAAACTAAACATACGTACTTCACAAGGCTCTCCTCTTTTCCTTAAAAAACTCACGCTTTTTATACCTTCAACTCTCTCCTTCATACAGATGATTCTGTATTATCAGCTCACCGCTCACTTCACTCTTGAGTCCCAGACTCAAATTTCCAACTACCTGCTGGAAATCTGCACTTCATTGGCCCATGGGTGTTTTAAACTCCATCTGCTCAAAACTGAAAGCAAGACAACCCCCTGAAAACCTGCTTCTTCTGCACTTTCCACTCTTCTGTTCCTTCATATGAGAAAATATCCATATGAAGTACAGCACATATTCTCATCCCTGAGTGTACCATTCCCACTGCACGCAACTCAAAATGTCCATTCTCCTTAGCTGTTTTCTAGTGCCCATGCTACTGGTTCTGAACTCAGGGGATTATCTGCAAGCACAAGTTCCAAGGCCCCATCGGCAGGTTTGCAAACCACTGCTCTCGACACAACATCTTCTAGGTGAAATCAGACCAAGGGAATGCTTGTACCACATCAGACAGTCCCCTGTTAAACTGTTTTCACTGGGCTGTGATTTGTTGCGATACCCTTGGCTGCTTGAAGTCTGCTACAAACAGGCATATGATTAAAACTGCTGTTGTACTCATGCCAGAGGCGTAGCTAAGCATGTTAGCATTACATCACAGAGGGGGCCTTTTATGAGGCGGGGTCCCTGACTGATGAGCAAACAACCACAGGAGGGTCAGGCGAGAGGCCCAGTGAAGGGTAACACACATAGAGTTCAGTGACCCCCTTGTTCCTTGAGGAGAGAGGACCTATTCCTATCTAAGGACATTCCCGGAAGGCAACGGGTTTCAAACAATGTCCTGAAGAGACTCATCTCAGGGAACCAAGCAGGTAGGAATGGAAAGGAGGAAATGGGAGGAGAGAGGAAGTCAATCCGGGACCCCCATCCTGGCTTCAACCAAAAGCTTCACTCTCATATGCCTGATGGATGGAGCTGCAATGTTTTTGAACAAAAGATTCCATTTGAACAAAGAGCTCTGGGTTCCGTAACTTTACGAGTTTGGGTCTGGTTTTGTTTTTTTTTTTCTCTTTTCATTTTTTGTTTGTTTTTTGCCACATCAGAAATTATAGAGAATTTAAGAGTTTTAAAACTATAATTAGGCCGGGTGTGGTGGCTCACACCTATAATCCCAGCACTTTGGGACACTAAGGCAGGCTGAGGTCAGGAGTTCGAGACCCGCATGGCCAACATGGTAAAACCCCATCTCTATTTTAAAAAATTACAAAAATTAGCCAGGTGTGGTGGTGTATGCCTATAATTTCAGCTACTTTGGAGGCTGAGGCACAGGAATCGCTTGAACCCTGCAGGCAGAGACTGCAGTGAGTCGAGATGGCGCCACTGCACTCCAGCCTGGGTGACAGTGAGACACTGTTTTAAAATAAATAAATAAAATAAAACTACAAATATAGAGGAGCAGACAGTGGCAAAGCAGATCAAGGACAGACTTCAGAAGGCCTTGAACTCTAATCTAAGGCATTCAGATTTTCTCCTCAGGCCAATGGGGACTCGCCAAAAGCTTTTGTGGAAGGAACAGAATGGTGAAAGCAATGCTGAACAGAGACTAACTTGGTTACAGAGTTCAGGATGGAGACTGGAGTTGGAAGATAAAACAGAGGCACCAACTGCCAGGTGTTTTCTATAACAAGGGCCTCAATCAGGTTTTCTTAAGGAAAAGATGCATTCCATGAAGTCAAATATCCAAGAAAGAGGTATACATTGCATACAATGCTTTATTTGATCCTTTCCACATTCCCCAGGGGTGTATTCCTGTCATCATTGGAGATGAGGAAATAAGTCCCTGAGACTCAAGTCATTTTTCCAAGATTACATAGTGAGCAAATGACTAAACTGTAATTCAATGCCAAGTCTATATATATATATTTTTTTAATTGAGACAGAGTCTCACTCTGTTGCCAGGCTGGAGTGCAGTGGCATGCAATCTCGGTTCACTGCACTCACTGCAACCTCCGCCTCCTGGGTTCAAGCGATTCTCCTGCCTCAGTCTCCTGAGTAGCTGGGACTACAGGCATGCGCCACCACGCTAATTTTTTGTATTTTTAATAGAGACTGGGTTTCACCATGTTGGCCAGGATGGTCTTGATCTCTTAACCTCATGATCCGCCCTCCTCGGGCTCCCAAAGTGCTAGGATTATAGGCGTGAGCCACGGCACCCGGCTGTTAAACTTTTTACTGTATTGTATAACCTCCAGCCATCCCAATCCTTACCTGGGCATTCAAGACCTTAAAAAATCAGACGTCTAAAATGTATGCATTTTATCATATGCGAATAATACCTAATTTAAAAGTTAAGCTGATCCTCAAAACACTTATTTTCTTGTTTTTTTTTATAGTAGTCATCCTAGTGGGTGTGAGGTAGTATCTTATTATGAAACCTCATTTGTTTTTAACTTTTTTGTTCATTAGTGTATTTAGGACTATAAATTTGCCTTTAAGTACTGCTTTAGATGTATACAAATTCAATCATGTAGTATTTTATTCAGTTCTATTTTTTTTCAGTCCAAATGTTATTTAACAGTATGCTATCTAGTCTCTAAATAAGCACGATTTTATTTTAACCATCTTTTTAAAAACATTAATTCTGTGATGACATTGTAGCTGGAAAACATTGTCAGAACGGGATTCTTTGGAATTTACTGAAGCTTCCTTTGTGGCCTAATATGTGATCTATGACTGCAAATGTTTTAGGTATAATCAAAAATTATGTTTTCTGTTTATGTTGTGTACATATATATATTTATTTGAGACAGAGTCTTGCTCTGTCACTCAGGCATGATCTTGACTCACTGCAACCTACACCTCCAGGGTTCAAGGAATTCTCATGCCTCAGCCTCCCAAGTACCTGGGACTACAGGTTTGTGCCACCATGCCTGACTAATTTTTGTATTTTTAGTAAAGATGGGTTTCCACCACGTTGTCCAGGCTAGTCTCAAACTCCTGGTCTCAAGTGATCTGCCTACCTTGTCCTCCGAGTGCTGGGATTACAGCTGTGAGCCACGACACCAGGACATATATTTTTAATTGTATTTTTGCCCTTTCATATCCATGAATGAACGTTTCCAACTGCAACTGTTAATATTTGTACTTTTTCTATGTATCTGATATAGTCGAGATTGTATTGTAGGGTGTTATATGTTTATGATGATTATTTTGATTTTATACTGTTCCTTAAACATTTTTAAACCGTGAAATATAATTTACATGAAGAAAGTTTATAAATCTTATCTACATATTTAAAGCAATACTTATAGACACCCATATAACCACCACTAAGGTCAAGAAATAGGCTGGGCACGGTGGCTCACATCTGTAATAGCAGCACTTTGGGAGGCCAAGATGGGTGGATCACCTGAGGTCAGGAGTTCAAGACTAGCCCAGCCAACATGGCAAAATCCCATCTCTACTAAAAACACAAAACTTAGCGGGGCTTCGTGGCATGTGCCTGTAGTCCCAGCTGCTTGGGAGGCTGAGACAGGAAGAATCGCTTGAACCCAGGAGGCACAGGTTGCAGTGAGCCAAGATCACGCCACTGCACTCCAGCCTGGGTGACAGAGTGGGACCCTGTCTTAAAAAATAATAATAATAATAAAATATTGCTAACTTTTTTTTAATTAACAGTTTTAAAAATAAACCCATCTTTCTAACCTTTTCTGGCACTAATCCACCTTCTCCACCAACCCTTCCATACACCTCACGCTTCTTCGGGATAAGGCTGTTTGTCACTATGCACTAATTCTGTTGTTCATTGCACCCAATCATTCTGTTTGTTTGTTTGGACAGGGTCTCACTCTATTGCCTAGGCTGGAGTGCAGTGGCAGAATCTTGGCTCACTGCAACCTCTGCCTCCCGGGTTCAAGCAATTCTCCTGCCTCAGTCTCCCAAGTAGCCGGGATTAAAAGCACTCAACACCCCATGCCCAGCTAATTTTTGTATTTTTAGTAGGAGACGGGGTTTCATCATGTTGGTTAAGCTGGTCTTGAACTCCTGACCTTGTGATCCTCCTGCCTTGGCTTCCCAAAGTGCTGCGATGACCGGCATGAGCCACGCACCCAGACGCACCCATTTTTATGGCTTCTCTTACACCTGGTGATGCCTCTCACGTGAGGGTCCCTTCCCCACCTCCCCTGCCAAAAACCTCCCCAGGCTTCAAACTGCAGCTAAGTGGTACCTCTACAGAGTGTCCTTCACTTTCTCCTCAAGAGGGAACCTCTGCCTCTATTCTCTGTATCTTTACACCTTTTTAAAAAATTACTCTTAAGTCAGCTTTCATATTATTCTCATATTGTGGTTATTTTCTTTGTCACCTATTACATATAAACTCCTTGAAGACAGGACAAGGGTCTTAACCTCTGAATTTTCCTTAGCTTGACTCAGTGGGAGGCATATGGTAAGTGCTCAACCAATATTTTAAAGAAATGAATAGAATCTCTTCTTTAAGCCAGCTATGTTTCATTAGTCAAGATAGCTAGCATTTTTTCCCTTTAAAACATCTCTTTGGCCGGGGCGCAGTGGCTCATGCCTTAATCCCAGCACTTTGGGAGGCCGAGGTGGGCAGATCGCCTGTGTTTAGGAGTTCAAGACCAGCCTGGCCAACATAGTGAAACCCTGTCTCTCTACTAAAAACACAAAAAATTAGCTGGGCGTGGTGACATGCGCTTATAATCCCAGTTACTCAGGAGGCTGAGGCAGGAGAATCACTTGAACCTGGGAGGTGGAGGTTGCAGTGACCCGAGATCACGCCATTGCACTCCAGCCTGGGCAACAGAGCAAGGCTTCATCTCAAAAAACAAAACAAAAACACATCTCTTTATGTTCATTTCTTTTCCATTTTGATTGCTGCTCTGCAGAAAGAGAGAGAGAGGAAGGATGAAAGGAAAGAAAGGAGGAAGGGAGGGAAGAAGGGAGGGAAGAAGGAAGGGAGGGAGGGAGGGAGGAAGTGAGGAAGTAGGGAGGGAGGGAAGGAAGGAAAGAAACTACAGTTAGATCCCCTTCCCAGACCAATTACATGAGAATTTCTGGAGAAGGAGTCCGACATCCTTAATTTTCTCATGTGCCACCAGGATTGAGAACCACCACTTTTTTGGTCCCTTTTAATTTGACCAGTTTTATCGCTAAACCTCTAAAACAGGGAGGGAGGGAGAAGGGAGGGAGGAACCCAATGGCTCTCAGGGCCTCGTTTCACAGGTCCATCCAATCTATTCAGCTACTTCTTCCAACAGGTGCCTCTGCTCCAAGGCTCCTCCAGGCCCTACAGACACACTGTGCTCCCATCTTTATTCCTTGTTCCTTGCACCTGGATATTTCCCTTCTCCCCTCCCCTACTCACATTCTAACCATCCTTCCAAGCCATTCCCTCCTCTTCAAAGTTTCCCAGACCTCTGCTATCATCCCTTTCTAAATCCCTGTGGTTGAAATAAGCATGATGACCATAGCTAATAACACTGTATTGAATGCTGGAAATTGGCGAGAAGTGTAGATATCAGGTGTTCTCACCACACACACACACACACACACAAAGGTAACTGTCAGGAGATGGATATGTTAATTTGCTTGACTGTAGTATTCATTTCACTATGGATATGTATTGCAAAACATCATGCTGCACACTTTAAATATATACTATAAAAGAAAAAGAAATAAGACCTTCGAGTTGGCACAAAATCTAACACAATGGACTTATCCCCACTACCAGTCCATGCACTTGTCTCTCTAAGATCACAAATTCCCTGAGAACAGCGACCATGGCTAAGATCCTGTGGCCACAACCCTGGCCTTTACCCTGTGGAGAGATGGTTTGCTAATTGAATGCTTTTTCCAGAGGAGGCCCTTTAACCTAACCCTCTCCTGCCACAGAGTAAATGAAGAAACAAGAAGATTAAGTGACTTATGGGAAGTCACACATCTTGACCCAAATCTGGCAACCTCAAGGCTCTTCTCTGGTTGCTTATTCACAGCCATCTGTTTTCCTCATTCTCTCCACTGATTCCCCCTCAGGAGCGACAGAAGGCCCTTTGCCCTCACCTTTCTCCCTCAGCCTTAGGAACCGCATCTTTCTCAGTGATAGGTCACTCAGCTGCCGTATTTGGTGGCAGAGCCCAGAGAACAGCACATGAACCTCAGCCCTCAGGGCAATTCAGCTGCTGCAGTTTTTTTCTGAAAGTCCTTCCCTGAAGAGTCATTCTTTGTGAGGGAGAGGGGTGGGGGACCTTTCTGGAATTATTGCTGACATACACACCAAAGGTTGAGTTTGTCTTCTGGGTTAAACAGAGGAAGTATGGCTCTAAATTGGCCAGGAAGAGGCTTCAGCGGAGGCTACAGGAGGGCAGGCCACCAAGGGAGTATAAAAGAAAAAAGCAGGCTGGGCACAGTGGCTCATGCCCGTAATCCCAACACTTCGGAAGGCTGGGGTGGGCAGATCACATGAGGCCAGAAGTTTGATACCAGGCTGGACAACATGGCAAGACCCTGTCTCTACAAAAAATACAAAAATTAGCAAGGTGGTATGCACCTGTAGATCCAGCTACTTGGGAGGCTGAGGTGGGAGGATAGCTCGAGCCCAGAAGGTCAAGGCTGCAGTGAGCCGTGACCATGCCACTGCACTCCAGCCTGGCTGACAGAGCAAGACTCTGTCTCAAAGAAACAAAAATGAAAGAAAAGAAAAAATACATAACAGTTATAACAATTAAGTAGAAGCAGAAGCTTCCACCAATTTGGAGGAAAAGCAACCTCTATAAACCAATGTGAAGCCAAGACAGGCAGGAAAGAGCACCTCTTGGGTAGAGAGGCTAACAGGGGCCCTGGAATTCAGGCTAGGAGCACATGTTCATGAGAGAATTAGAATTCTGCACTCCAGCAATAATGACTCTGTAATCCCAAGTCACTGGTAGATGTTAAAGTGATTTCCATCCCCATGAGGTGCAGAGACACCAGGAATTCCCCCCTGGATTTCTTCCTGGGCAAGGCTGTTGCCAAGGTCCCCAACTAAAGGTAGAAAGGGTGACAGTGGCCAGGGGAGTGAGAAAGATAGCAGGGGCTGGGCCCACACAGGTGGCCGCTGTTCCCATCCACAGCAGTTAAGGCTTTGATTAGCAGCCCACAGCAGCCATGGCTGGGGAGGGCCACCTCCCACCCGGGCACAAGCCAAAGGACACTTGTGACTGGGGACAGCTGCAGATGGTGAGTACTCTCATGCCATGTCTTTCCACATTGGGATCTTCACTATCGTGCATACCCCTATTCACACCTGGAACCACTCTGCTAGTCCCCAAGAGGAAATTCAGACTGTTAGAATGAGATAATTTCAGAGCTTTAAATGGCTCCCATTTATGAGAAACTGGATGACAGAGCAAAGCATTCACGACTCACGTGCTACAGATGTTCAAGCCAGGAGAACTAGCAGGAAGGGGTTCTTTCCAGCCTCCACTCTGCCATTTACCAAGTATGGACCAAATATGTGAGCCTGGGCACTGTGGATGTGGCTCACCATTCCCACATCTGTAACATGAGGGGGTCGAGCAAAACGACTCTTTGAAAATAGACCTGACAATTCTCTAGTTACAAATCCTCATTTCACAATCATTAGGTGAGGGCTCCAATCACACAGCCAGTTGGGTCAGAGCAGAGCTGGAACCTGCTTCCCTGGATATGGTGCTTCTCTGCCCTACCTGACATCTCCTTCCTTGCACCTGTGATTCCTAGCCACCTGCTGTCAATAGGCGTGGCGGAAGGAGGATCCTGGAGCCATAGGCTAGACAAAAGGCCCCAAGATGCAGGCTGCAGGCTACAGGCTACGTGGGAAATTTCCAGATGCCAAGAGAAGGCCACTCTGCTATTTGTCAGAGCTCCCCCATGAAACTAATGAGAAGTCAAATTACATGGGCTAACTAAAGACCACTCGACTCTATCTGTATTATTTGAATTTCATACAATCAAGCAGACATTTCAGTATGACTTAATTAAAAACTGAATAGAGTCTTAAAACTTCTATCATTTAGAATCTCGCTCTGTTGCCCAGGCTGGAGTGCAATGACACAATCTCAACTCACTGCAGCCTCTACCTCCTGGGTTCAAGGAATTCTCCTGCCTCAGCCTCCTGAGTAGCTGGGATCACAGGCATGGGCCACCACACCCTGCTAATTTTTGTATTTTTAGTAGAAACGAAGTTTCACCATTTTGGCCAGGCTGGTCTCAAACTCCAGATCTCCAGTGATCCGCCTGCCTCAGCCTCCCAAAGTACTGAGATTATAGGTACGAGTCACCACACCTGGCCTAGAGTCATTTATTTTGGCTTAAGTAATATTTAATAGGTAAATCACAGCTATCCCATTGGAGGAACATTCTCACATAACTCCTTGTGGATAATAACCACATCTAACACTGAAAGGATGCCATGTGCCAGGAGTTTTGTAGATGTTATTTCATCTCATGCTTATGGGACGTGTGGCTGTTACCAGCACCTTACAGATGCGAACACAGAAGGGTGGAGAGTGAGGTCATTTATTCATCCACACAGGGGAGGTATGGGGCCAGGATCAAACCCACGTGTGTTAGATAGACTGACTCCACAGTCCATGTCCCCGACCCCTGCACCACACTGTCTCTGGGTGGGTATTTACACCTGGCATTAATATGTCTCTAACACCATTACTGAAGTCAGGTTTTGACAGAGTAAGGAAGATAAGAGACAACATCAGAGCACCTGGGCTCGAGGCCCAGCTGCACCACTTATTACTTAGACGTTAACCTGTATGAACTGCAGTGTCTCATCCAAATAAGAATGATTCTAGATGATTGCTCACAGAACTGTTGTGAAGATTAAATCTCAGAACCCATGTACAATGCTCAGTGCAATGCCTGGTATATAATAATCTCTCAATGAAAACACATAATCATGGTTCAGGACACCAGAGATCACCTGGGCCCCTGTCACAGCACTGCTGCTGGCCAGCCCTGGATTGAAGCACCATGCTCCTGGGCTGCCAGCTTCTGCAGATTTCAGCTACCCTGAACATTCCCTGCCTTAAAGGCAGCTTCCAGAAAAAGCACAGTTGATCCCAAGTTCAATTGTGAGGTAGACGACCAGCTGCCATTCATATGGAGCCGAGTGTGGATGCGTGGATAAGTTAGAGGATGAAGCTCTCCCTTTAGGGTCACACCACATGCTCCCCAGCAAACTTGAGGACTGACTACTACAGAATCCGTGAGTGTTCTGGCTGGTTTAGAGACCTCAGTTACCCAGTTGTCCGTGTTGACAGCAGCAATCTTGATGCGCCACCTGAGTGAGGGTTCCACTCAGCTGTATATGAGTTAAAATAGTTTTAAATTTATAAGTGAGTTTTTCACTTTTGTGTCTTAAAAGGCAAAGGAAATGACCTCAGTTTTTATTTTTCCAAAACAAAGTCCAAAAGGTACAGACTCTCCAGCACCATCTCCAATGGCATGTTTCCATAAACCCTCTGCATAGGCATGCCCAACCACTCGCCACTCTGAAAATATATCATGCTTTCTCACGCCTCTGTGCCTTTGCTCTCACCCTCCCTACCTGAGAATGAATCACTTCCTTGTCTCCGTTGAAGCATTTGGTTACTTCTTCCTCGCTTTCAGAACTTTTGTATAAGACGTCGGTTATGTCTTCCTACTAGACTGTAGACCACATTGAGAGGTGACAACCTGCTAGCACATCCCTCGCTCTCGGCGCCTCCTCGGCCTCGGTGTCCACTCTGGCGGCACTTGAGGAGCCCTTCAGCCCTCCACGGCACCGTGGAAGCCCCTCTCTGGGCTGGCTGAGGCCAGAGCAGCCTTCCTCTGATTGCGGGGAGGTGTGGAGAGAGAGGCGCGGGCGGGAACCGGGGCTGGGCTCGCGGGCCGTGTGAGTTCCGGTGGGCGCCGGCGGTCTCGGCGGGTTGCGCACACGGAGCGGCTGCCGGCCCAGGGCAGTGAGGGGCTTAGCACCCGGGCCAGCAGCTGCGGAGGTTGCGCCAGGTCCTCCAGCAGTGCCGGCCCGCCGGCGCTGCACTCAAATTCTGGCCGGGCCTTAGCTGCCTCCTCGCGGGGCACGGCTCGCGACCTGCAGCCCGCCATGTCTAAGCTCCTCCCCCTGCGGTGGCTTCCGGGCGGCAGCCTCCCAAGAGCACCGCCTCCTGCTCAGTGCGGCCCGGGTCCCTGAGGACGTCCCAAGGGCTGAGGAGTGCAGCGTCCGCTGGGAACTGGCGGGCGCTCCGCTGAGCCCTTAGGGCAAGATCCCAACTGGGTGAAGCCGGCTGGGCTCCTGAACTGGATAGGGACTTAGAGAACTTTTACTATCTAGCCGGAGCTCGTACGTGTACCAATACGCACTCTTAGTCGTAGCCAGGTTTGTGAATACACGAATTGGTACTCTGATATCTAGCTAACTAGTGGAGACTTCGAGACAGCACTCTGTGACTCTGAGTTTGAGCTCAGAAGGATTGTAGCACGCCACCAATCAAGCACTTGTGTCTAGCTCAGGGTTTGTAAATACACCAATCAGTACTCTTGCGTGTAGCTCAAGGTTTGTGAATACACTCTGTATCTAGTGTATTCTAGTGGGGACTTGCAGGACTGGCACTCTGTGACCCTGCGTCTAGCTCAAGGATTGTAAACGCACCAATCAGCACTCTGTCAAAACGTACCAATCAGCGCTCTGTAAAGTGGACCAATCAGCAGGATGTGGGTGGGGCCGGATACGGGAATAAAAGCAGGCTGCGGGAATCTGCCAGCGCAACCCGCTTGGGTCTGCTTCCACGCTGTGGGGGATTTGTTCTTTCACTCTTTGGGTCCCTGCTGCCTTTATGAGCTGTAGCACTCACCTCGAAGTTCTGCAGCTTTGTTTCTGAAGGCAGCGAGACCACGAACCCACTGGGAAGAATGAACAACTCCAGACGCGCTGCCTCTAAGAGCTGTAACACTCACCACGAAGGTCTGCAGCTTCAGTCCTGACAGCAAGACCGGGAACATCAGAAGAAAGAAGCTCCAGACACACCATCTTTAAGAACTTTAACACTCACCACGAGGGTCCACGGCTTCATTCTTTAAGTCAGTGAGACCAAGAACCCACCAATTGTGGACACAACATGAGGACAAGAAGCGCCTCCTTGTCATCTTTGTGTCCACCAGCTTACTACTAGAAAAGCTGAAAAAAGGAAACGGGATGGTTCTTAAGGTGTAATGCAGACACATTTTCGTGACTGCAAATGCTAGCCTTCCAACCTCATGATAAATATCAGGTCACTTGGCTTACTTACTCTTTAATGTATTGTAATACATCATTATAAATTGCAGGTAACCAAGATATTGACATACATTGTGGTGAAGAAGAGCAAGTTTGACAACTTTAAGCATTGCTTTTTATTCCTTATTTTAAATGTGTTACTGCTTTTGATGCACTCCTTACTGATATTTATTGCTTCCTCTGCACAAGCACAAAATGCTGGCTCACTCTCAAATTCAATGTAGACCTGGGGAAAGTCATTAAATGCCACGAGCCTTGGGTTTTTCCCATGTACTGTAGTAAATTCCTCTTGTTGGGATTGTAATTGCAGGTGGTAATCAGAGAACACAGAGCCCCCAGAATTATTTTATGGGATTTCAAGCAGGCCACAGGCCAGCCTGGAGAAAAAGCAGGAAGAAGAACTGGCAATACGAGGGCCTGACCCGAAAGTTATTTCTGAAGAGAAACAACGGTAAGAACTTGCAGGAATCAAATTAGTTCGGATGTAGTAGGCAGAATTCTTAGACCCCGTTATTTAAAATAATGATTTTTCCAATATGTAGTCAGAAATTGTTCAACATAAGCTTTCTGGTATTCCACAGTCATAATACTCTAGCTGTTCGGACAACGCCTTCTCTCTCGCAAGCTCCCTTTTTTCATTCTCTTTAAATCATCTCCCGTTTGGCTTCCCTAAATTCATTTTTTGTAGCCAGAGCTTCCATTTTATTGCAGTGGCTACTATTGTGTCTCCTATTGTTTTCTTTAATGACTTTTAATGACCTGAGACATCATTGGCTTCCTTTAATTTTCCACTTCCTCCAAGTCAATTGATAGCACATCCTACACTCTGTGTTTACAAGTATCAGAGAAGGTAGCAATAATTTTTTTTTCCTCATCTTCAGGAAAGGATGCCTGAATTCTTGACAGGGCCAGATAGAATGTAAACGTGGTTTTCTACATTGCTAAGAAATAACAGGCAAGTCTAGATACCACGAGAGCTAGCAACCTGAAGAAGTCATCTGTTCTTTCATTTATTTACTGTGTATGGTTTTGGGTGCACAAAAAAACATGGAGCAAGATGCTTCAGGGTGTTTAGCAATGAGCAAGACAAAGACACTGACAAGGAGCTTTCATTCTGCAAGCCGAGTAAGACAGGAGCTCAAAACGATACCAACAGGTAGCATGAAATAGGCGCCGCACAGAGGGACACAGAGCTATGGGAAAATCAAATGAGGGAAAGATTACATCTCATCGGGAAAGACTTGGTGGAGGTTCAGGTCAGTTCTGGGAATTATGAGTTTGAAGTCATTGGGGCATTCAAGGGAAGCATGAGCAGGCAGTGGGAACCTGGGACCGAAATCAGGAAGAAAAGGGTGGCTAGGATATAAAGGGTCCAAAGTCATTTGGAAGAGGTTGTCATGGCTGGAGCGGTGGGGGGGCTCACACCTGAGATTCCAGTACTTTAGGAGGCTGAGGCAGGAGGATCACTTCAGCCAGGGAGTTTGAGAAAGAGGTTGTCCTCAGTTCCCTAATTCCTGTTCTGGCTACTGAGATACTTTCACTCCTACAGCTTCCAGGGCCTGGTGCAGCTGGGGCTTTTAACTTACCAACACGTGTTCTGCTACAGCTGGCTCATCCAGGATCCACCATAAGGGATTTCTGCTTAGGTGAAATTGCATTCAGTTTTTAAAAGAAAAGAGGGTCAGGCACTGTGGCTAAAGGCCTTTGGGAGGCTGAGGTGAGGGGGTCTCTTGGAACCAGGAGTTCAGCAACAGCCTGGCCAACATTGTGAGGCTCCATCTCTAAAAAATAAAAATAAAAATTAGCTGGACACAGTAGCATATGCTTGTAGTCCCAGACACTCAGGAGGCTGAAGTGGGAGGCAGAAGCATCACTTGAGCCCAGGAGTTTGAAGCTACAGTGAGCTATGATCAGGTCATTGCACGCAAGCTTGGGCAACAGAACAAAGACCCTGACTTACAAATAATATTAATAATAAAATTAAAAGGAAAGGGCTTTTTGTGGTTTTGTTAGATTTTGTTTTGTTGCTTTGTTTTGTTTTTTCTTATTTTTTGCATTGTCTTCACAGACGTCACCCTGTTAAATTTTTTTTCCTTTTTCCTTTTTTTGAGGCAGGGTCTCACTCTGTCACACAGGCTGAAGTGCAGTGGCTCAGGACGGCTCACAAGAGCCTCTATCCCCTGGGCTCAAGGGATCCTCCTGCCTCAGCCTCCCAAATAGCTGTGACTATAGGCACATGCCACCACACCTGGCTGATTTTTTTATGTTTTGTACAGATGGTGTCTCACCATATTGCCCAGGCTGGTCTCTTGCTCTCAAGCAATCCTCCTGCCTCAGCCTCCCAAAGTGCTAGGATTATAGGTGTGGGCCGCTGCACCAGGTCCCAGACATTCTTTTTGAATATATCTAAGACATTTGTAATAATAGATTATGTATTAGGCCATAGACCAGGAAATAATTTATTTCACTTTTTCTCATTTTAAGAATGTCCAGTTTTTTGGTGGTGGTGGTGGTGGTTTTTTCTGTGTTTCATTTGGTTGGTTGGTTTTTGTCGCCCAAGCTGGAATGCGGTGGCAGGATCTCAGCTCACTGCTACCTCTGCCTCCTGGGTTCAAATGATTCTCCCATCTCAGCCTCCCAAGTAGCTGGGACTACAGCGTGTGCCATGACGCCCAGCTAATTTTTGTATTATAAGTAGACACGGGGTTTTACCATGTTGGCCAAACTGGTCTCGAACTTCTGACCTCAAGTGATTCATTCACCTCAGCCTTCCAAAGTGCTAGGATTACAGGTATGAACCACCATGCCCGGACCTCATAATTTCCTTAATTTTAAAAGTATAAAAAAGTTTTTTAATCCATATTCCCACTACCCAGAGGTAATATTTATAGTACCAGACTTTTGTATTTGATTAATGCAACTAAGGCGAATTAATATTTGTGTGTTGATTCTACGTTTATTTGCAAATTTTAAAAAACAAAATTGGATGATGTTGTAATATTGGTGTTTTCTTTTTCACTAAATTATATATCATGGCCTTTTTTGATGTATACACCTATATTATCATTTTAGGTTCCTGCCGGGTATTCCACTTTCTTGATAGACATTCAGGTTATTTCCAACCCCCCGCTCCCCGGCCTTTTTTTTTTTTTCTTTCTGAGATAGAGTTTTGCGCTTGTTGTCCAGGCTGGAGTACAATGTAGCAATCTCAGCTCACTGCAACCTCCACCTCCTGTGTTCAAATGATTCTCCTGCCTCAGCCTTCCTGGTAGCTAGGACTACAGGCGTGCACCACCACACCCGGCTAATTTTTTGTATTTTTAGTGGAGATGGGGTTTCGCCATGTTGGCCAGGCTGGTCTCACACTCCTGACCTCAGTTGATCCACCCGCCTCAGCCTCCCAAAGTGCTGTGATTACAGGCGTGAGCCACCGCACCTGGCTGGTTATTTCCCCACTTTTAAATCACTTTTAGATAATACTGTGATAATAAACGTCTTCATATGTATACTCTTGTGCATGTATCTGGGTGTCTCTCCTTGCTATCCGTTTATAGAAGTAGGATTATTAGGTCGAAAGATGTGGTTAATGATATTAATACATATTGTCCTTGGATAAATTTAACATCGAGTCATTTAAAGTGTGGCCTCACCTTCCCTTCCCTCTAAGTACTTCCCGCTCATCATGTACCTCTTTCCCAGCTCTACACCTATCTTGACCCCCATTCCTGCAAGGTCTAAGCTGCCTACTAGCTGCCTATTAGCTAATCAACAGAATATTCACTTTTTATAGCTTTTAAAATTATGACTCATTTTCATGAAGATTAAAATGACTTCCAGAGCCAAGGAATGAAGCTATAATGAAGACAACAAAGACAGGAGAACAATTATGGGGGTTGATCCTTGGCTGATAGACTTGACTTCAAAGTCGACCATTAGCACCCCGGGTGAGTCATTTTGAATTAAAATCATATACTCTGCCCATCTGTAATGAGAGATCTTCTTGATCTTTAATGAGCACAATCTCTTCATTGAAATAGTCACCAGAATTTGCATTTCCAAGATCTCTTGCCACTTTCCCCAAAATACCTTCTATGGCCATTACACAGAATAAACTTATCTGTGCCTCCAAAGAAAACTCAGCTTTGGACCAAATTATCCCCACTGTGTACGACCAAATCACACTCCTTCGGTCTCTGTATTTCTCTCTGTAGTTCATTTCAATGCTTCTAGCAAATCAACATTGTGACCCAATAATTACTAAGTCAATTAATCTTTACTGCATTATTAATCACAAACCTCACCAACTAACTTTGCAAGGTGCATATGTGGGCAAGCTATGGAAGCTAGAGAGTTTCCTGGGAAAATCTGGGATCTTATTTCATGTCCTCACATTCCTCTGAAGGAAAAAACCTGCAAACATGGAGTCAAAATCTTACAAATTTTGAAAGGCAGAGGAGTGGAAAAAATTCTTACAAATTTCACAAGGCTACAAAGCAAAAGGGGAATGTGGTCTTGAAAAATTCTTCAAACTTAACCAGAATGAACGACAATTGATCTTTCTTTCCAATAGTTTGATGTTTGGATTAGTGTATTTCCGTTGCAAAATCTGGTTTTCTATTATCCATTTACACCTAGTTGGCATGAAATAAATGTTTGTTGAAGTGAATTAAATGTAATATGCTCGGGTCAATGTCTTTCATACATTCTTTATAGGGTCTTATATTTGGAAAATAATATTAACAGCCATTTCTATGAATAACATTTACTTCATCCATAGAAAATGTAAAGACACTACCAAAGGGAGCCATCCTAAGATGCCTGAAATGAGTTATTAAATTCTGACTTAACCACAATCAATATTACTAATTTGTTTTAAATAACTTGTCCAACTCCTAGAAGGAAACAGTGATTTGGGGAGCAGAAGTAGACCAAGAAAATTAGTATTAAATGGCAGGAGTAAAGGGATACACATTGGAAATTCTGGCTTCCTAGAGTGAACAGTCAAAAGCTCTCCTGCTAGAAAATAATATCTTGAATTGAAAAGCATTCGGATCATGGTAGATTTTTAACCCAATTAAATGTCCTTCTCCTAGGTAGCCTATTTACTAAAGCAGTATGATAGCTGTTAATGTTATCATTTAATAAACATATTTCTTGTAAAAATGAACTCCATTCCAGCTATTACCACAGCATCAGTTAAGATTTTTTCTCAAAATGTTAGTTGGGATTGCTGCTTTTCCTTTCCAATTGATTTGCCTCTGCCCAACTGAGAAGCTAAAAAATACCAATAAATAGAGTTAGTAACACAGACTAATAAAGTATGCTTTTCATAATATGTCAATATCTTTTTTATTTCTCAGAATAACCATATTCAGGAAGGATAGAGAAACAATAAACTATTCTTTTAAATGCCTAACAGCATTTTTTCAACTAGGAACCATATTCAAACAACCTTATTTTTCATTATGATGCACATTGTCATTCTCTTCATTCAGAGTTTCCTTTTTTATTTTTTAAATTGACTATATTTTGCTAATCTTCTCTGTATCTTTCCAATTTTAACACGTGTGCTGCCGAAGCGAGCACTTTTTTTGGGGGGAGAGGGGCGTTGTTTTTTCATTTTTGTTTTTAAGACAGAGTCTTGCACTGTCACCCAGGCTGGAGTGCAGTGACGCAATCTCAGCTCACTGCAACCTCCGCCTCCCAGGATTCAAGCGATTCTCATGCCTCAGCCTCCCTAGTAGCTGGGATTACAGGTGTGCACCACCACACTTGGATAATTTTTGTATTTTTAGCAGAGATGGTTTCACCCTGTTGGCCAGGCTGGCATCCACTCCTGGTCTCAAGTAATCCACCCACCTCAGCTTCCAAAAGTGCTGGGGATACAGGCATAAGCCACCATGCCTGGCCCAGAACTTCCTAAGAAACACTTACACGTCACTGCTAGCTATCTCACTCTTCCTTGGGTGAGTTCCCCGGAGAGGGAAATGATTCAAACAGAAACAAAATGGCAGCATGTGCTCTGTCCGCTTCACAGCAGTTTACCTGAAGAGTTTCCACACAGATTTTATCATAAATAAGAATTTCTGGTTTTGTTTTGGATTTTTTGGTTTTTTGTTTTATTTTTGTTTTTTGGTTTTTTTCTTGAGATGGAGTCTTGCTGTGTTGCCCAGGCTGAAGTGCAGTGGCCTGATTTCGGCTCACTGCAAGCTCCGCCACCGGGGTTCATGCCATTCTCCTGCATTCAGCCTCCTGAGTAGCTGGGATTACGGGCATGTGCCACCACACCTGGCTAATTTTTGTATTTTTAGCAGAGACAGGGTTTCACCATGTTGGTCAGGCTGGTCTCGAACTCCTGATCTTTTGATCCGCCTGCCTCAGCCTCCCAAAGTGCTGGGATTATAGGCATGAGCCACTGCTCACGACCAGAGAAATATTATTTTTTAATAAACAACTTTAGAGGCCAGGCACAGTAGCTTACACCTTTAATCTCAGTACTTTGGGAGGCCAAGTGGGGAGGATCACTTGAGGACAGTTCAACCAGCCTGGGCAACATAGCAGGACCCCATCTCAACAAAAAAATTTAAAAACACTTTGGGAGGCCATGATGGGAGGATGGCTTAAGTTAAAGAGTTTGAGACCAGCCTCAGCTACTTGGCAAGACCCCGTCTCAAAAAAATATAAAGAAATTATTCATTAATTAATTCATTCATTTATTGAGACAGAGTTTTGCTCTTGTTGTCCAGGCTGGAGTGCAATGGCACAATCTCGGCTCATTGCAACACTGCCTCCCAGATTCAAGCGATTCTCCTGCCTCAGCCTCCTGAGTAGCTGGGATTACAGGCGTGTGCCACCATGCCCAGCTAATTTTGTATTTTTAGTAGAAAAGGGGTTTCTCCATGTTTGTAAGGCTGGTCTCAAACTCCCAGCCTTAGGTGATTCGCCAACCTCAGCCTCCCAAAGTGCTGGGATTACAGGTGTGAGCCACCATTTCTTTATTTTTTCTAAATAAAGAAAACATTTAAACAAATAACAAAAATATGATCATAGAAATATTTTAAAAGATAAGAAAATATTCTTCAGGCCGGGTGCGGTGGCTCACGCCTGTAATCCCAGCACTTCGGGAGGCCGAGGTGGGCAGATCACAAGGTCAGGAGGTTGAGACCATCCTGGCTAACCCAGTGAAACCCCATACAAAAAATTAGCCAGAAAACATCAATAAAATGAAAAAATTATAAACTATAAAAAAGTCAATAAAATGAAAAAAATTATATTTGAACTATAAAAAAATCAATAAAATGAAAAAATTATATTTAAACTATAAAAAAAAAAATTAGCCAGGCGTGGTGGCGGGCGCCTGTAGTCCCAGCGACTGGGGAGGCTGAGGCAGGAGAATGGCATGAACCCAGGAGGCGGAGCTTGCAGTGAGCTGAGATCGCGCCACTGCACTCCAGCCTGAGCGACAGAAAATGTTCTTCAAATACCAAGTAAAGATTTTTAAAAACAGTACATGCCACAGTGACCAACCCATCCTGGTTAATCTGGAACTGTTACAGTTTTAAAACTAAAACTGTTTTTAAAGTCCACAATTCACAGCCAGGCACAGTAGTTCAGGCTTGTAATCCCAGTACTTTGGGAGGCCATAGCAGGCAGATGACTTGAGGCCAGGAGTTCAAGACCAGCCTGACCAACATGGTGAAACCCCGTCGCTACTAAAAATACGAAAATTAGCTGGATGTGGGGGCGCATGCTCATAATCCCAGCTACTCGGGAGGCTGAGGCATGACAGTTGCTTGAACCCAGGAGGCAGAAGTTGAAGTGAGTCAAGATTGTGCCACTGTACTGCAGCCTGGGTGATAGAGTGAGACTTTGTCTCAAAAAATAAATTTTAAAAAGCCCACAGTCCTGGGAACACCCAACAGACCAAACTGAGGCAACTCATTACCCTAGAACAAGCAATCTTAGAATGAAAATATCAGAATCATCAGACCACTCCCTTTAATTGAATTAAACAGCCTTTATTGAATGCGTACTGCATATAAAGTACAAGCAGCCCTTCATACCCACAGGTTCCACATCCATGGATACAATCAACCATGGAACTAAAATATTTGGGGATAAAACAGCAGTAAAAATAACAATACAACAATAAAAATACAGGCCGGGCGCGGTGGCTCAAGCCTGTAATCCCAGCACTTTGGGAGGCCGAGACGGGCGGATCACGAGGTCAGGAGATTGAGACCATCCTGGCTAATACGGTGAAACCCTGTCTCTACTTAAAATACAAAAAACTAGCCGGGTGACGAGGCGGGCGCCTGTAGTCCCAGCTACTCGGGAGGCTGAGGCAGGAGAATGGCGTAAACCCGGGAGGCGGAGCTTGCAGTGAGCTGAGATCCGGCCACTGCACTCCAGCCTGAGTGGCAGAGCAAGACTCCGTCTCAAAAAAAAAAAAAAAACAATAAAAGTACAAATTTAAAAACCGTATAGTATAACAACTATTTACATAGCATTTACATTGCAGTAGGTATTATTTAAGTAATCTAGAGATGATTTAAAGTACACAGGAGGATGCAGTTATATGCATTCACTATGCCATTATATCAGGGACTTGAGCATCTGTGGATTCTGGTATTCCTAGGGTCCTAGAACAGTCCCCAACAGATACCAAGGATGACTGTACTGTGCTGAGCAGAAATCAGTCAGGGTCCAGGCAGGAGACGGACAGTACAGCCAAACTGGGTGATTTGAGGAGAGTGTCACAAAGAGGCTATTTACAGAGGTGTGGGCATAGTTAGGGAAAACAATGAATAGAGAAGCATCCTGGGCTAGCAAGAGTGGGGGCCGCCAGCACCTGAAAGGGCAGAGGAGGCTGTTCAACCTGAACTCACCGCAACCCAGCAGGAGGAGGCAAGCCTCCTTCACCCTACAGACTAGCACTGGTACCTCCCACCGGGTGAATCTGACGGCAAGGCGGAGGAAGAGGGCTTGTTGATGGAGTCCTCGTCTGTCAGCACCCCAAGCCACAGAGCAGGGCCGAGTGAGTCTGGGGCACCCAGAGAACCCATAAGCCTGGCCCCTGCTCTTGGCAACTTAAAAATCTAAGGGAAACATCAAGATGTTATTTTAGGCACATACTGAGACAACTCACTAGTGCCAAAAACTGAGTGTTTAGGTCTAACCGGTCCTTGCAGAATTAAATCAAAATCAAGTTATTCATTCCTTGTGGCTCCTGACCTGGTCTGCTTTTGGTTGGAATGAATGAGCCCCGGGGGTCAAAAACAGAGATTTACGTATATGTGAAATTATTTCAGTCATCTTACGTATCTATGCCAGTTTGAGTCCTGCATCTCTCCCCCCACTTTTTGTGTGTGCGTGTGTGTTAGAGAGTGAGTCTTGCTCTGTCACCCAGGCTGTGGAGTGCAGTGGCGTGATCTTGGCTCACTGCAACCTTGACCCTCCTGGGTTCAAGCGATTCTCCTGCTTCAGCTTCCCAAGTAGCTGGGACCACAGGCATGCGCCACCATGCCCAGCTAATCTTTGTTTTGTTTTGTTTTTTTTCATTAGAGACGGGGTTTCATTATGTGTTGGCCAGGCTGGTCTCAAACTCCTGACCTCATGTAATCCCGCCTCGGCCTCCTAAAGTGATGGGATTATAGGCGTGAGCCACCATGCTCAGCCTGTCCCCCTGCCCTTTATAATTTCAAATGTGAGGGTGTCTTTCGTGTAGCATCTCAGGGCTTACCTTGTTGGGTTTACCCTGCAGTACTGTGCCCAACATCTTACCCTGAAGTAACCTGCTCTTATTAAAGGTGAGCATCTCTGCTTTTCCAAAATGTGTCTATTTTCGTCAAAGCCAAAAACAAAAGAGCAAATTACCAAGCAGCGTTTCACTGCATTTACTCTGTTGTCTACAACTCCTGACTTGCTAAGGGTGACTGAAATTTACAGGAGGAACATCACAGGAAATCTTCAGGAATGTGAGCCCCAAAATGGTTCCCAAGTCTTATTCTTTCCATCACCATTAGTCCAAGGTTTAGAGGTTAAAATTCTAATAAATGGGCCTGGCATGGTGGCTCGTGCCTGTAATCCCAGCACTTTGGAGTACACAGGTGGGCAGATCACTTGAACTCAGGAGTTCAAGACCAGCCTGGGCAACATTTGTCTCTACAAAAAATACAAAACAATTAGGCCAGCATGGTGGCTCTCACCTGTAATCCCAGCACTTTGGGAGGCCGAGGTGGGCGAATCACAAAGTCAGGAGTTCCAGACCAGCCTAATCAACATGGTGAAACCCTGTCTCTACTAAAAATACAAAAATTAGCTGAGCGTAGTGGCAGGTACCTGTAATCCCAGCTACTCAGGAGGCTGAGGCAGGAGAATCGCTTGAACCAAGGAGACAGAGATTGCAGTGAGCCGAGATCGCACCATTGCACTCCAGCCTAGGGGACAGGGCGAGACTCCGTCTCAAAAAAAAAAAAAAAATCAGCCGGATGTGCTGGCACACACCTGTGTTCCCACTTATTTGGGAGGTTGAGATCAGAGGATTGCTTGAGCCCAGGAGACAGAAGTTGCAGTGAGCTGAGATGGCACCACTGCATTCCAGCACAGCCTGGGTGGACAGAGTGAGACCTGTCTCAAAAAAAATAAAATAAAATAAAAGCGAATAAATGTATCAGAATTATATTTCATTCTGTTAGCATTGAACTTCAGAAATTCCTCACACAATGATAGCATCATAGCAGCTAACGTCTCATGAAAAGACAAGTCTTCATGTGAAGGGTGCTTATGATTTTTGGAAGACAAGTTAGTCTGAGACTCCATCCCTCTCTTTGTAAAATGTGGGAAATAATGGGTAACTCATTGATTGTTGTAAGGATTAATTAATATAATTTCCAAAAAAATACCTAACACAAAGTAGGCTCTAAAATTAGTCTCCCCACCCTCAAATTTCCTACCTTACCCTAAGTGCATTTATACATTTAAATACATAGTTTTAGTCACTTTGTTTAATAATGTTACATTTTAGTAACTTAAGAAATATATTTTCCCCAAACCCTCCTAGAAACTCCAAATGTATCTCCACTTACTTGACATAAAGTAACTATTTGCCAATACCAGGAATGAGGTGAAAGGAATAGGACATTCCATTGAACCAAGGGTTTCCAGAGAAGTGTGGGTTTCTTCCTTTCAACCTCTTCGATGTAATCTAAATCATTAAGTAATGACAGTTTGTCCAAAAATGTCATACATTCAGGTGAGGAAGAAGGGTAGGAACCTCATGGATTTATGGAGAGGAAACTTAAGAACTCCTCTCAAACACCATAAAAAAACCTTCTTGTCCATATATGGGGTAGATTTGCAACACAGCCTTCCACAGACTCAAACCCATCTGTTGTTAGGGGTATGAGTTAGGACAGAACAAGGAGGAAAACTACCAAGTCATCTCTCTTCACACAAGTCCAGCCAAGTATTGACTGTTTACTCAAAGCTTTCATTTCTCCCTCCCTCTCTCTGTTCAGTCATTATCCCCTGCCTCCCACTCACCCCCTCCCTCCACCAAATGAAATTAAATTTCTCAACTGCCTCCATCTGATACTGTGTTTAGCATAAGCCCTAGGTAGATGTGGATTCTCTTTCTTGAATTTTCCCTGACAAACCGCTTCCAGCTGCCCTCTAGGGTGGGATGCCAGCGTGATAAAATACAGTGTCCTGTTTGCTGAGGATTTCAGCCGCCGCCTGGGGGCTCATGCACTCAATGAGTGCTCTTTAGCAAGGCTGGTGGTGACATGGTGACAAACGGTATGTTGACTTTTTTCTGTCTGTGGTTTAGGACTGGTTGGTTTCAGTCTTGCTGGCTCTTTCTCCTGGGTTACCAACCTTTTCCACATTTAAAGGCTGTGACTGCCTCTCCTCCAGGGTTATGGCAGCAAGCTCCTTGCTGTTGACCGAAGCCATTTGTTGGTTAGGGGGTTTACAACCGAGACGCCCTGCAAGCACACATTTGATAGTTAACCCATGCTTCAGAATTAGCTTTTTTTTTTTTTCTTTTTTTTCGTTTTTAAGGGTTCTTTCTTCAACTAAACAGTTTCTCTGAAGAGTGTTATCACTCCGCTCCCATGAAATGACTGCGACTGTTACTTCTTTTATCTCTGGTCACACCCAGCAAAATTAAGCTTGTTTGTGGATGATTAGCAGCAGGCTGGTCCATGTCTGAGCCAATTGGCTGGATGCTTAGGTGGACTTTGCCTCAGGCTCACCCCTAAGGCCACTGCCTGTGCCATGGCATTCCCAAGCCCCTGTCCCCCGTGTGGGCTTCCCTGCTGCACGTGGCTCTTCAGCCTCCGCTTCCTCCTCTTCACTCCCCCATCCTTGCACAGACTTCCTCTTCCATCCCGCTTGCTTCTAGAACATTTCCAATTATTGCTTCCAGGTCCTGAACACTAGTGGCTGAACTGAAAAATGGAAAAGATGATGAAAGCCAGGCACTGAGAAACCAGTTAATGAAACTCTTCAGAGGTCTCCAGAAAGGACTGATTTCCCTGCACACCTGACGAGGAATCTTGGACTCTTGCTTACTAAAGGGAAAGGAAGTCCATTTTACTGGAGACTTGTCAAGAAATTCCAGTGAGTCCCTGGGCAGAGGGCTTCAGTGGCCAGGGTAGCTTTTTTGCTTTTGGTTGTAAAGAGATAGGAAAGTATCATCCTTCAAAGCGATGTCGTGGGCTCAGAGCCTTCTGTGCACTTTGCCATATTGTGCCCTCTCCCGTTCTCAAGGTCAGTTGGCCATTTGAAGTGGAACAATGACTTCTCTACAATCCAGCTTTAACTATTTGCACAGTTCCATGCCATTCCACTAATTTAGTACACACCAGGGTGTACCCAGGTTTCAGTCTGGTCTCGGTTCTACTTCCCAAGCCCAGTCTCAGCACACATCTTCCCAAAGATCTTTCCTCCCAGGTCCCAGTCTCCCTCTTAGGGTCAAACCAATTCAACTTAACCCTTAGTTAATGTCTTCTCTCTGCCTACTCAGCCCAGTGTGGTAGTCAGGCACAGAAACTCATCAATTACAGCACATAGTGAGCAGGTCAACAATAGAGTGGGATAAAATTCCCTCTTCTCCAAACACACAACCCCAGCTCTGTAGCATCTTTTTTCCACCCTCTGAAATTCCCCCAAACAGACTATCCCTTGTGCTGGCATGCAGCAAGATCCTAAAGAGGCCCTATAGCCTGTTTTTGCTCAAGCTTTTTTCAAGCCTTTTTCCAATCTACTTTCTCTGAAACTTTATTTTGTGTCCATATACACACACCAGAATCAACAAGTTGTACTGAGCATGCAAAACCCACATCCACATTTCTAGACGTTGATACTTTCTCAGACCTCTGGCATATCTAAAGCCCAGACCAAATGGGATTATTCCCAGAATCTACATTGCTTTAGAGAAGAGAATATTCATCACACCTAGGCATGGATCTGAGACATCCTCACATGTTCACATGCAGAAGGCCCATTCCTTAAGTAATTAGAAATCCATCATCTAAAAAAATTACCAAATCACATTTTGATTAGGATTAAAAGGTAGAGGCTGGACATGATGACTCATGCCTGTAATCCCAGCACTTTGGGAGGCCAAGGCAGGTGGATCACTTGAGGTCAGGAGTTTGAGACCTGCCTGGACAACAGGGTGAAACCCTGTCTCTACAAAAAATACAAAACTTAGCTGTGCATGGTGGTGCATGTGTGTGGTCCCAGTTACTCAGGAGGCTGAGGTGAGAGAATCACTTGAGCCTGGGAAGCGGAGGTTGCAATGAGCCACGATCATGCCACTGCACTCCAGCCTGGGCCATAAAGTAAGCCTCTGTCAAAAAAAAAAAAAAAAAAAAAAAGAGGCAATACTACAGTACCTTGAAATATCCAAAAACTCAAAAGCTTTTCTATTCTGAAAGCATCAGGCAATTTTCTTACAATAAATATATTTTTCTGATGAGGGTTTACTGGAAATATTACCAGAACAAGTGTCTCCAACCACTTTCAGTCTAGAAAATGATAAAGGTGAGTTCTTGGTGGCACAGCGAAACCAGCCTGAGATTACAAACCTCTGCTGGAGGTAAACTACAGGAGCGACCATGGAGACTTAATTCTGTGTTTTTCTGAGATTCTATAATTAGGTAATGTCATTTACATGCTTCCAAGTGAGGGAAGGAAATTCTTTGGAGACAAAGCGTAACGGTTCCAGTACTGGCACCAAATGTCTTCCTGCTCAGCAAGTCCATTTTAAAGTCTTGTTCATGAACTAAGCTGAGTTCTCCTACAGAGGCAGGAAATGTGATGATTGGCCGGGCACGGTGGCTCATGCCTGTAATCCCAGCACTTTGGGAGGTTGAGGCGGGCAGATCACAAGGTCAGGAGTTTGAGACCAGCCTGACCAACATGGTGAAACCCCATCTCTACTAAAAATACAAAATTAGCCAGGCGTGGTGGTGCATGCCTGTAATCAAAGCTACTTGGGAGGCTGAGGCAGAAGCATCGCTTGAACCCAGGAGGCGGAGGTTGCAGTGAGCCGAGATTGCGCCATTGCACTCCAGCCTAGACAGCAAGAGTGAAACTCCATCTCAAAAAAAGAAAGAAAGAAAGAAAGAACATACCTCTTTCAGCATCCCCTTGCAGGGTCCTCCCTTTCTCTGTGATTCCAACAGTATTCTCTGAAACAACACAGAAGAGGTGGCCTCCCTCCCTCGCCTGACATAGCTCTTTATGCAGTTCCAGTTCGATGCCTCACTCCCCACCCCATTCTGGTGGCTTTCCTCTGCACACATTCCACCTTGCTGTCCCTCTTAATCGTTAGCACCTATTTGGCAAATATGCTGGAAAAATATTTCCAAAAAAAGCTAAACGTGGTTGTTTGGAGTGATGAGACTACTGGTAACGCTGTTGTTTGCTTCTTCTTTGCGTGTTTTCAACGGCTGGGCTTGGAACAAGTACAGGTATTCCTTTGCTCATTCTGTCACGATGCTCAGCCTTGACTGTGCTATTCTGACTAGTGTGACTACTCCATTGCTAGCATCTCCTGTGTCCGGAACATTACACTTCTGGTAATATACTATACGATCGTATTTGTCTTTTTCAAAACCACTTAACACCTTCAGCTTATATAAATCTTGTAGCTAACTGAAGCCTCCAGGTCTTTTTCACATGAAGTGTTCACGTAAATCATGGATCTCCCAACCTATTTTCATCTTTATGAGTAGTTAAGACATAAATCCTTCTTACAGTATTAAAGGGTGCTAGTGTATTAAACTACCTAAATAACAAGCATGCCTTTTAAAGGGGCTGTCGTGATCTAATTCAAATGGTAAGAATTCCAGGGTCTATGTCACGTGCCTCTGGCTCCCTCTGTCTCTCATCCTTCCATTGTGGATCCACGAAACATTTCTTGAAATGTTGCCTCCTGGCCAGGCGCGGTGGCTCATGCCTGTAATCCCAGCACTTTGGGAGGCTGAGGTAGGAAGATCACTTGAGGTCAGGAGTTTGAGACCAGAGCCTGGTCAACATAGTGAAACCCCGTCTTTATTAAAAATACAATAATTAGCCGGGTGTGCTGGCATGCACCTGTAATCCCAGCTACTCAGGACACTGGGGCAGGAGAACCACTTGAATCCCAGAGGCAGAGGTTGCAGTGAGCCAACATCGCACCACTGCACCCCAGCCTGGGTGACAGAGCAATACTCTGTCTCAAAAAAAAAAAAATGCCTCCTGCAAAAATTAATATGCAAGAAAATTCAAGGGACTAGTAATCTGTGGAAGGGGGAGGAAGATGGTAATGTTTTATTTCTTTTGGGTGTCAATTACATGAGGTCATTTTATTTTATAATATATTGTCTTGTATGAATGAAATAGTCCACGATACAAATTTTAAATATGTGATAATTTAAAAGTAATATGTAGAGTTGATTTAAAATAGGAAGAAATGGCTGGACATGGTGGTCCATCCCCGTAATCCCAGCACTCTGGGATGGGAGGCTGAGACAGGAGGATCACTTGAGTCAGGGAGTTTGGGACTGGCCTGGGCAACATAGCAAGATCCTGTCTCTACAAAAAATACAAAAATTAGCTAAGCATGATGACGCATGCTTGTAGTTCCAGCTACCCAGGAGGCTGAGGCGGGCGGATTGCTTGAGCCCTAGAGATTGCAAATGTAGTGAGCTATGATTGTGCCACTGTACCCCAGCCTGGGCAACAGAGCCAGACCCTGTCTCTAAATTAATTAGTTAATTTAATTTAATGAGAAGAAATGGTTGGGCACTGTGCCTCATGCCTGTAATCCCAGCACATTGGGAGGTAGAGGCTGGAAGATCACCTGAGGCAAGAAATTCAAGACCAGCCTGAGCAAGATAGCAAGACCCCATCTCTACAAAAACATTAAAAAATAAAAAATTCACTAGGCATCGTAGTGAGTGCCTACAGTCATAGCTACTCAGGAGGCTGAGGGGGGAGGATTGCTCAAGCCTGGGAGTTACAGGCTGCAAATGAGCTATGGTTGCACCACTGCACTCCAGCCTGGGCAACAGAGACAGATCTTGTTTTAAAAAAAAAAAAAAAAAAAAAAAAAAAAAAAAAAAAAAAAAAAGTCGGGAAAAAAATTCTCAGTATCCCTTCAATTTTGAGGGGGAAAAAAAGGTAATGAGAAAAAATAAGGAGAAAGCAGTAGATAAGCAAATGAAAGGGAGGAAAAAAGATTTAAGATTGAAAAGGAAAATGAAAGAAAAGATAGAGGTCTGGAAGACAAGCAGAGATAGGAGGATTAGATGGAGTATTTGGCTGAACAGGGATGACAGAGGTGGTGAGGAGTCCCTGTAGCGCTGCAGAGTGAGAGAGAGAGAAACAGCGAAAGCTACTTCTGGTCCTCCAAGAAACGTCAGCAAATCCATCCTATTCCTTAGCATTCTGCTTCAACCACCTAAGGCAGTCAGCCTCCCACTGCTGTTCAGCCTGTGTGGCCCAGAGCCAGGAAGCGTGTTCTCTCGCAGCTCTGGGTGCAGATTCCCTGTACACATGAGTGTCTTCCTCCCGGTGACTCAGCTGCTCTGCTTTCCTCTCCTTCCCCAGGGCCTGAGCAGTAGCCTGCCTGATGACGATCAAGCAGAGAACCCTGCAAGTTTCAAGAGGAATGTCAATGACTCTTCACTGAAACCTCCCAGGTAGGGGCATGCAGTGACAATCCATGGCTTTCCTGGTCACACTGCAATCCTAACTTCAGGGTAAAAGCCATGTCCCTGTTCCCCCACAGCATGGCAAAATCAATTCCAGTTAGATTAAAAGTTTCATATTTTAAAAAAATGAAACCATAAAATGTATGTGACTCAGATAAAGTAAAAAAAAAAAAAGTCAGTGGTTGTGTGTTTTTAAAAAGACAGAGAACAAATGGATAAATATTACAGAAGACCAGTCTAAATTGTTTAGTGCACACCATAAAATACTTTTTTCAACCTCTGGCTCCAAATCTCCAAATTTTTGTCCCCTTCCTTACTCCTTGGGCTGAATGGACAGCCTTTTAATCACTCAGTTTTAAGACAAACTTCATTCTGTTCATTAAGACTCCATCTCAGGTATGAAAAGTTCAGTAAGTGAAGGCAAAGATTAATTTTCTATTCATTTAAAGGCTTTTCCCCTCCACCTAAGGCCAGGCTCACAGCCCGTTTTGGAAGGTGGGCTGTTTGCTCCTTCTGCATTTTACTAGTCTTCTCTCTTTCTCTGCAGTTTCTTTTTCTTTTCTTTTCTTTTCTTTTTCTTTTCTTTTCTTTTCTTCTCTTCTCTTTTCTTTCTTTCCTTTTTTTTTTTTCTTGAGACAGAGTCTTACTCCGTTGCCCAGGTTGGAGTGCAATGGCACAATCTCATCTCACTGCAACCTCCGCCTCCTGGGTTCAAGCCATTCTCCTGCCTCAGCTACCCACGTAGCTGGGATTACAGGTGATGGCTAATTTTTGTATTTTTAGTAGAGATGGGGTTTCACCATGTTGGCCAGACTGGTCTCGAACTCCTGGCCTCAGGTGATCCATCTGTCTCAGCCTCCCAAACTGCTGGGATTATAGGCGTGAGCCACCCTGCCCAGCCCTCTGCTGTTTCTGACTCCTCTGGCGTTGTGGGGAAGGGAGGGGAAAGGACTAGGGGAAAGGTGCTTTTATGTAAATCATGCAGCTGTCCTGACAGTCAAGCTCTCTCTGGGAGGGTCCCCTTGTGTGGGCTCAAGAGACCTTTGAGGGTCTCTCCAGGGCACTGTTGTCTGATGCATACTGGGTCATCTCAGAGTCCCACTCCTAGGCTCCTGCCCAGCCATCCCCATCACAGCCTGGGGGATGTGAGGCAGGGGTCTCCGCACCAGCCAGCCACCTTGGGCGGGGCACCAGTCAGACGGCCTGAGTCACTGTCTGCTGCATTCACTTGGCCCACAGCACATCCTTCCACTCCACATTCCAGATGGGGAGAGTGTTGCTGCTCTCTGTGTCCGCTTTCTCTTCATCCCGCTGAGACGGGCTGCTCCAGCAAGACTTTTGCGTTCAGAATTCTCTAGATGAAAAGGAGAGACCAGTTTCTGTGTTCAGTCAGACTCCTAATTCAGTGAGGGGGAGGGGAGGGCACAGGGATGGGAAGTTGGGGGATGGGGATGGAGGAAGAGGGGATGGGAAAGAGGATGGTTCCACCTCTCTCAGAAACCTTCTCATTATTCTGTGCCAGTGTCAGCACCAGGATGCGCCTTCAGACCCCAGCATCTCCGCGAGCAGTGAGCAAAGCGGGGCACAGCAGCCTCCCATTTACAGGTAGGTCTTGGTTTCTCCCAGTGGCAAGCTTGGAGTCCTCCATGTGGCAAGGAAGAGCCCGTAGGGGAATCGCCCCACACCACACTCTCCCTTTACGTCTTTCCTGTGCGTGGGTCCATTTGGAGGTATGGTGAAGCTGTGGACTCCTTAGAATGATGTTTTTGACCGGGCATGGTGGTTTACGTCTGTAATCCCAGCACTTTGGGAGGCCGAGGTGGGTGGATTACCTGAGGTCTAGAGTTCGAGACCAGCCTGACCAACATGGAGAAACCCCGTCTCTACTAAACATACAAAATTAGCCGGGGTCGTGGTGGCGCATGCCTGTAATCCCAGCTACTCAGGAGGCTGAGGCTGGAAAATCACTTGAACCTGGGAGGTAGAGGTTGAAGCGAGCTGAGATCGCTCCATTGCACTCCAGCATGGGCCACAAAAGTGAAACTCCATCTCAAAAAAAAAAAAAGTTGTACATATTTAATGTATAAGTGCACCCCCATGAAACTATCACCAGAGTCTATGTTATAAACATATTCATCATCTCCAAAAGGTTCCCCCTGCCCTCTGTATTTATGTGCATGTGTGCACGTGATAGAGAGAGGGGCGGGGATGAGAGCACTTAACAGTTAAGATCTACTTTCCTGGCAAATATATGCAAGTTCTGTTAATTATAGGCAGCATGCTCTCCAGTAGCTCTTTAGAACTTATTCATCTTGTATAAGGGAAATGTTGTATTCTTTGACCAACACCTCCTGTTTCCGGCTCCCCTAGCCTCCGGCAGCCATCGTTCCACTCTGTGCTTCTATGCGTTTGACTATTTTATATTCTTCAAGGAAGTGAAATGATGTAGTGGTTGTCCTTCTGCTTCTGACTTCTTTCACTTAGATGATGTTTTATTAAAACATGATATGCCAAGGTGTAACAGTGATTTCTAACTAGTGATGAGTATAAAGGTATTTTGCTATATATGCAACAGCTGTATATAATATGAAAACACGTGTGCTTTCTACTAGAGACTAAGTTACAGTTGTTGCTAGTACTACTGTAGCTTGTTGCCTACATTCACAATTGGGGGAAATGCAACATTTCAGCTAGAGGATAGTGAAAATAAGGATGGAATCGTTTTCCCTTTCATGTTCACAACGTGCCAAGGACAGATAAAGAACCCATGCCCTAGACTGAGTACTACCTGCTCGAGGGAATCCTCCCACAGCCTTCCTGGCCTCTGCTTATATAGGTCAGGAGGGTGCAGGGGACATGGCTGCAGGGCCAGTTTGGTGGCCTCTTGGTGAGGTTTGCAGAATCACCTAGCAACTCCCCTAGGAGTGGAGAGACGTTAAAGCCAATCCTACTGAGCTTCGGGACAAGCAGCTCTGAAATGACAGAACGAGTTCCCTAAATGGTCTGTTACTGTGAGTCCTGTTTATGCTTGATGTTCACGAAATATTCTGGAATTGATACCCAAGAAACTGCTAACAGTGATGACCTCTGGGGAGCAGAGATGGAAATTGAGAGGAAAAGAAGGGAATTTCTTTTCATATTAAACTCCTTTGTGCTCTTTAAAAATAATAATAAACATCTTGTTTATATGATGAAAAACAAGTTGTAAAGACAACTGTAAAAGTTTTTCTAAAGGAAACCATATGTGACTGATTTGAGGCAAGTAGAAGCTTTCTAAGTATAAAAGTAATAAAAGGAATGATAGGGGAAATTTATAGATTTAATTCACACACACACACACACACACACACACAGATGCAAAACACAACAATGTCACAGACCAAAAATAAAAAACCTAAGAAATATCTGCAACAAAAATTAAACAAAAGGGGCTGGGCGCAGTGGCTCACACCTGTAATCGCAGCACTTTGGGAGGCCGAGGCAAGTGAATCACCTGAGGTCAGGAGTTTGAGACCAGCCTGGCCAACATGGTGAAACCTGTCTCTACTAAAAATTCAAAATTAGCGTGGTGGTGCATGCCTGTAATCCCAGATACTCAGGAGATTGAGGCAGAAGGATCCCCTGAAACTAGGAGGTAGAGGTTGCAGTGAGCTGAGATCATGTTGTATTCTAGCCTGGGCAACAACAGCGAAACTCCATCTTAAAAAAAAAAAAAAATAGCCAGGTGCCTCAGCCTCCCAAGTAGGTGGGACTGCAGGCACACACCACCATGCCTGGCTAATTTTTGTATTTTTAGTAGAGACAGGGTTTCTCCATGTTGGCCACAATGGTCTCGATCTCTTGACCTCATGATCTGCCCGCCGTGGACTCCCAAAGTGCTGGGATTATAGGCCTGAGCCATCGCGCCCAGCTGGAAATGGTTTCTTAAATAAGACCCCAAATGGACAAATGTTTGAAAACATAAATTGAATTACATGAAAATTAAAAACGTCAACACAATAACAGACATCTTAGAAAAAATTTAAAAAGACAAAAGCCTAAAGGAAAGCGTTTGCAACACGAAAAACAAAGCATTAATATACAAAACATGCTAAAATTATTTTAAATAAACTTTAAAGAAAATACAATAAAAATGAGTAAATGATACATATGATAATTCACAGAAGAAACAGATATAGTCAACAAATACAGGCTGGGCTCTATGGGTCCCTGCACTTTGGGAGGCTGAGGCAAATGGATCACTTGAGGCCAGTAGTTGGAGACCAGCCTGGCCAACATGGTGAACCCCACCTCTACTAAAAATACATAAATTAGCCAGGCTTGGTGGTGCATACCTGTAATCCCAACTACTAGGGAGGCTGAGGCACAAGAATCATTTGAACCTGGGACGCAGAGGTTGCAGTGCGCCAAGATTGCACCACTGCACTCCAGCGTGGGTGACCGAGTGAGACTCTGTCTCAAAAAAGTAATAATAAGTAAAAATAAAAATAAAACAAATACAGGAAAAGTTGTACAGCTTTACCACAAACATGTAAATGCAAATAAATCCACATTTCACTCCCACAAATCATTTCACTCTCCCATACGATTAGAAAAACTTTAGAATTTTGATAAAACCAAGTGTTAGAGAGGATCATGGGAAACCAAAGATTCTCATCCGCTCTTAGGGGGAATGCAAACTGATTCAATCACTTTGGAGAACAATTTGGCATTATCCAGCAAAGTAGAAAATGAGTACAACCTCTCACCCAATTCTCCTTCTGAAGACACACTTGTACATGTGTGCAAAGAGACAAATAAAGATGTTTACTGCAGCGTTGCTTTATAGTAGCGATTAGCTGGAACTAGCTCAAATGTCTGTGTGTAGAAGAATGGATAAATAAACTACAATGGAACAATATGCGCAGTAAAACAAAGGAACCAGGTTTATACGCAGCAACATTGAGGAATTATTGAAAACAGTGTTGTGGCTGGGCACAGTGGCTCACGCCTGTAATCCCAGCATTTTGAAAGGACGACGCAGGCGGATCACCTGAGGTCAGGAGTTCGAGACCAGCCTGACAACACGGAGAAACCGCATCTCTACTAAAAACACAAAATTAGCCGGATGTGGTGGCACATGCCTGTAGTCCCAGCTACTTGGGAGGCTGAGGCAGGAGAATCGCTTGAACCCATGAGGCGGAGGTTGCAGTGAGCCAAGATCGCGCCATTGCACTACAGCCTGGGCAACAAGAGCAAAACGCTGTCTCAAAAATAAATAAATAAATAAATAAATAATAAAATAAA
>NW_016814432.1:254035-276925 GCF_001698545.2 Rhinopithecus bieti | reverse complement strand
GGAGAATCGCTTGAACCTGGGCGGCAGAGGTTGCAGTGAGCCAAGATTGCACTTTTGCACTCCATCCTGAGTGACAGAGTGATACTTTGTCTCAAAAAATAAAATAAAATAAAATAAAATAAAATAAAATAAAACAATGTTAAGGCCAGGCACAGTGGCTCACTCCTGTAATCCCAGCACTTTGGGAGGCTGAGGTAGGTGAATGACCTGAGGTCAGGAGTTCAAGACCAGCCTGGCTAACATGGTGAAACCCCATTTCTACTAAAAACACAAAAAATTAGTCAGGCATGGTGGCAGGCACCTGTAATCCCAGCTACTTGGGAGGCTGAAACAGAAGAATCACTTGAACCTGGGAGGTGGAGGTTGCAGTGAGCCGAGATTGCGCCATTGCACTCCAGCCTGGGTGACAAGAGTAAAACTCTGTCTCAAAAAAAAAAAAAAAAGTTGAGTTAAAAAAAAATGCTGCAGACAGTTTTATACAGTATACCACTTATATATTCTTAAATACCCAAAGCAACATTAAACATTTATAGATATATTTCTACCTAGTAAAAGCATAAAAAGGTGATTGAGGCCAGGCATGGTGGCTCATGCCTGTAATCCCAGCACTTTGGGAGGCGAGGCAGGCAGATCATCTGAGGTCAGGAGTTCAAGACCAGCCTGACCAACATGGAGAAACCCCGTCTCTACTAAAAAACACAAAATTAGCTGGGAATGGCGGCGCATGCCTGTAATCCCAGCTACTTGGGAGGCTGAGACAGGAGAATCGCTAGAACCCAGGAGGCAGAGGTTGTGGTGAACAGAAATCACGCCATTGCACTCCAGCCTGGGCAACAAGAGTGAAACTCTGTTTCAAAAAAAAAAAAGGTGATTGATACACACTAAATTTCTGATGGAAAGGAAATTGGGAAGGAAACAGAAGTGTTATTGTACTTTTCTATACTTTAAAAAACTTTTTCCAAAAAAAGCAGTACATGTGAAATTACGAAGGAGAGTTTCTGACTTTTATTAGGTACTTACTAAATTGTAGCTATTCTTGAAGTTATCTATCAAGAACAGGTGCTAAAATGTACTTGGGTCCTGTGTCCCAACTACACCAACTGGTGGCTTCTCCTCATTCCACACATGTGCTAACAGCAGGCTCTGTATATCACACAACAACATGGTACGAGCCTTGAGCCTCATGGTAAGCCAGCACTTCTCAACTGGGGACAATGTTCACCGCCAGGGGACACTTGGCAATGTCTGGAGGCATTTGAGTTGTCACAGCTGGGGCAGAGGGCATTGCTACTAGAATGTAGAGTGTCGAGGCCAGGGAAGCTGCTGACCATCCTGTGACTCCCAGGCAACCCCCATCACAAAGAATCATCTGGTCCAAATGTCAATAGTGCCTAGGTTGAGAAACCCAATGTAAGCTCATAGAAAATAATATAAATAACCGTTGCATTGAATGTAATGTACTAAATTTGACTATTTTTTCTGATGAGTCCTTTTTATAAATTATCAGACAAGTGAAGCCACATCTTCTTTCTAATCTTTCTTTCTAATATTGGAAACTGACTAGACCAGAGAGTGTGGGTGACAGAGCTGCTTCTGCCAAAACCATGGCCTCTGGTTTCTCTTCTCCATGTCCACAGCAGGCAGGATGGCATCTGTTGGAAAGAGCTGGTTTCTCTTCTCCATGTCCACAGCAGGCAGGATGGCATCTGTTGGAAAGAGCATATACTCTAGAATTTTTTTTTTTTTTTAGATGGAGTCTCGCTCTGTCACCTAGATTGGAGTACAGTGGTGCGATCTTGGCTTGCTGCAACCTCCGCCTCCCGGGTTCAAGCGATTCTCCTCCCTCAGCCTCCCTAGTAGCTGAGATTACAGGCATGCACCACCATGCCCGGCTGATTTTTGTATTTTTAGTAGAAACGGGGTTTCACCATGTTGGCCAGGCTGGTCTCTAACTCCTGACCTCACGTGAGCCACCTGCCTCAGCCTCCCAAAGTGCCGGGATCATAGGTGTGAGCCACTGCACCCGGCCTCTATAATCATTTTAATTAGGCAAGATATTATGGAATTTTTTTCAATCATGAAAATTAATCAGGCTTGCATTCTAATTCAGTCTAACCCTGGCTATTTCTAAAGCTAAAGGAAGCACAACACAGGTATTTCTTTTCAACCTCCCAGGAAATAGTTCAACAGATCCATGGACCAGATGTCAAACCCACACCATTAAATCACCTTCTCCATAGTCTTAAAGTTCAATTGGCCACGTCATGCGTGGAGAGTCTACCAATCATGGTTACATTCAGCTTCATAGCAGAAAACTGCAAAAGACAAAGGCTTATACAAGATTAAATTTCGTCTGTCTCTCAGTTAAAAGAAACCTAGAGATAAGCAGTCCAGAGCTGCTTTGGTAGCTCCATGACATCATCATGCTCCATTGCATTCTCTGTGCCCCTCATCCTCATAGTTCCAGATGCCGGCTGAAGCTCCGCCAGAACATCCCTGTTTCTAAGTTCAAATCAGCAGGAAGGAGAAGGGAAGGGCATGCCTCTACTCTTTTAAGAGCACTTCCAGGCAGTTCCTTGCAACCCAACTACTTTTATCTCATTGGCCAGAATTTAATTACCTGACCATACCTAATGGTCCAGGAGGCAGGGAAATACAGATTTCTAGCTGGGCAGCAATGTGCCTGGGTAAAAATCAGGATTTCTTTACTAAAGGAGAAGCAAAGAGTGGGTTTTGGAAGGCAGCTAGTAGTTGATGCCGTAGACTGCTCCTCTGGCATGCAGTGGTGCAATCTTGGCTCACTGCAACCTCTGCCTCCTGGGCTTAAATGACCCTCCCACCTCAGTCTCCCAAGTAGCTGGGACTACAGGCACACGCCACCACACCTGGCTAATTAAAAAAATTTTTTTGTATTTTATTTTTTGTAGAGACGGGGTTTCACTCATGAATACTCATGAAGGGGTTTCACTCATGAACACTCTTCTGCCCCTGTGTAGACCCAGGCATTTCCCATCCAGTTAGTGCATCTCAAAGTCCAGAATCTCTAGGTGATGTGCTCTATCACGTCTGAATGTGCCTCCTCATGGTCTGGTAATTTGCAAACCAAAAAAGGTTATCTGCATTTACATGCAATATAATTGCTGGCATAGGAGCAGAATAAGCAGACACACGGAAAAACTCACATTAGAAAAGCGGGGACAATCAAAGAGGACACAAACAAATGGAAGAACATACCATGCTCACTGGATAGGGAAGAATTCTAATATCGTGAAAATGAGCCATAATCACCCAGGTATAATTTAATAGATGCATGCCATCCCATCAAGCTACCCAATGAGCTTTCTTCACAGATTGGGAAAACGTGCTTTTAAAGTCAATGGAACCAAAAAAGAGCCGCATTGCCAAGACCATATCCTACGTCAAATTAGGACAAAGGCTTGGAGGCGTCACGCCTACCTGACGCAAAACTATGACGTACAAAGGTACAGTACCAAAACAGTTCAAATGGTACTGGTACCAAATACGATGTATATAGTACCTAATGGAAGGCAGAACAGGTGTCACTCAGGAATAACTACCCCATCTACAAGCCATCTGATTCTTGACAAACCTGAGCAATACAAGAAATGGGGATAAGGATTCCCTTTTAAGAAATGGTGCTGGGAAAGATTGGCTAAGCCATAAGTAGAAAGCTCGAAACTGGATCCTTTCCTCCCACTTATACGAAGATTCAATTCACGATTGGATTAGAGCTTAAGTATGTTAGACCTATTACCATAAAAACTCTATGAGAAATCATAGAGTAAGTACCATTCAGACATTAGCATGGGCAAAGGGACTTTCATGGTCTAAAACACCAAAAGCAACGGCAGCAAAAGCAAAATTGAATAAAATGGGAATCTAATTAAACTAAAAAGCTTTGCACAGCAAAAACTACATCAGAGTGACAGAGCAACTACAGAATGGAGAGAAATTTTTGCAACCTACTCATCTGAACAAAAGTGGGAGGGGTGGGGGGACTATATATCCGAATCTACAAAGACTCAAAACAATATACGAGAAAAACAACACCCATCAAAAGGTGAGGGAAAGGAATATGAACAGACCATTTCTCAAATAGAAGATTTCATACAGGCCAACAGACACATGAAAAATGCTCATCGTCCTCGCATCGTGAGAAATGCAAATCAAACCACAATGAGATACCATCTCAACCAGTATAGAATGGCAATCATTAAGAAGTCAGGAAACAACGCGTTGTTGGAGAGGATGTGGAGGAAATATGGAACCTTTTCACTGTGTTGGTGGGATGTAAACTAGTTCAACCATTATGGAAAACAGTATTAGGCAATTCCTCAAGGATCTAGAAATAGATGGTACCATATGACCCAAGACCCATCACTACCCTGGGTATTATACTCCAAAGGAATTATAATTATTTCTCTTACAAAGGGACACATGTACACGAGTTTTTGCGGCACTATTCACAATAGCAAAGACTTGGAATCACCAAATGTCCATCTGTTGGGAAGACTGGATTAAGAAATTGTGGCACATATACACCATGGAATACTATGTCAGCCATAAAAAAGGATGAGTTTGCCGTCCTTTGTAGGGACATGGATGCAGCTGGAAACCATCATTCTTAGCAAATATACACAAGAACAGAAAACCAAAACACCGCGATGTTCTCACTCATAGCAGGTGGGAACTGAACAATGAGATCCACTTGGGACCCGGGAAGGGAACATCACGCACTGGGGCCTATCATGGGGAGGGGGCGAGGGAGGAGGAGGGAGGATTGCATTGGGGAGTTATACATGATATAAATGGATGAATTGATGGGTGCTGTACGAGTCTGAGGGTGCAGCACACCAACATGGCATAAGATATACAATATGTTAACAAACCTGAGTTATGCACATGTACCCTAGACTTAAAGTATAATAAAAAAAAAAAAAAAAAAAAAAAAAGCGGGGACAGGCTGGACGTGGTGGCTCATGCCTGTAACCCCAACACTTTGGGATTACTCAGATCACTTGAGCCCAGGAATTCAAGACCAGCTTGGGCAACATAGTGAAACCCCGTCTCTACAAAATATAAAAAACAAAAAAAATTTTTTTAATTAGCCAGTTGTGGTGGTGTGCACCTGTAATCCTAGCTACTTAGGAGACTGAGCTGGGAGGGTCTCTTAAACCCAGGAGGCAGAGGTTGCAGTGAGCCAAGATTGCACCACTGCAGTTCCAGCCTAGGTGACAAAGACCCTGGCTCAAAAAAAAGGAGGAAAGAGAAATATTGCAGGTATTTGTCCATAGCAATGATCAAATCCTGCTGGATAGGAATGGCAAGGACTCCCTTTGCTGGCAGAGAAGGTCATTCTTTGATTGAGCTGCTGCCTTGGAGGAACTCTCTTGTCCATTGCCTGCGTGGTCTCTGGCTTTGCCTTCTCGGGGGTTCTTCCTTGTCCGTTTTCCTCCATGGCTATATCTGAGATCCCTGGGCACTGGAGATAGGATCATCTTGAAGCTGCATGGTTTCCACAGCGAACTTCTTGCTGGTGCAGGTGCAGGTTCCCAGGAATTCTTTTCAGAGTTGACTAATCGGAAGTGTTTGCAGGCCAAGCTTGAAGTTTCTGTCCAAACATAGTAAGCTTCCATCCAATCTCTTTGCTTCGAGTCAATTCTGAGTGTGGGTTACTACAGCCTAACACTGCGTCCAGAAACACTTCTCATGCCCGAAGGCTCTGATCTTTTATTTAGAGCTCTTTATGCTCTGCCCAATCTTTCCCTCTCCAATTGGCCTGGCTGCCTTGAGACCATTTGAAAGAAGAAAGAAGTTGGGTGAGATGGGAACACCCTTAATGTAATCTTTGTGTCTGGGCTTGTTTCCATTGTCTGGCAATGAACCTAGGAAGATGCTCAGAAAGTGCCTGGGGCCACAGCCTTATCTCCTGCCAAGGCTGGATGGGCTTGCACTCACTAGAAGCTGTATTTTTCATCCTACAAGACTCCCAGTTACAGGACTCACAGCCGAGTTTAGATTACAGGCAGAGTTGAATCTTTACAAAGCCATGTTTCCTTCCATCTCTGTTGGCAGGCAGGATAGCTCCAGATGAGTTTATATCTTTATCACAGTTCCTAGCTAAAAGCCACAAGATGCAATCAATACCAACCAAAATTTTATACTTCTTACCCCTTCCCCCAGCTATATCTTCGGTTTGCATATTGCTTGCTTTATATTATTCAGGAAATGACAATTTTTATCAAATGTTTTGCTACAGCATAACAAGGGTCACTAATTTTCCAGCTGATGATATCTGCTCATCATTGCTCCATATCTGATCTTCTCCACTAACCCAATGACACAATTGGATTTTATTATATATATCATCCAACTCGTGGGTGTTGAATTTTATGTTGATTAGGATAAGATTTGGTTGCATAAAACAGGAAAATGCAAAATACTAGGTGTTGAAACATAATACAAGGTGGTAACCCCACAGATGTGGCTTGTCAGATGTGTAGTATGATAAGAAACACACATTTGCTTATTAATTATAACAGTTCCTAGTAATAATTATAATAGTTCCTACTAATGACTTGAACCTGAGCGTATATGACTTAGATAAAAAACCTGCAAGTGAGTGTGATAACAGCTCCTTTTCCTATGTAGCTTGTGAGACTTTTCTCAAGTTAGAACAGAATTTAAGATGTTGTTTCTCATACTGCCCAAGGTAATTTATAGATTCAATGCCATCCCCATCAAGCTACCAATGACTTTCTTCACAGAATTAGAAAAAAACTGCTTTAAAGTTCATATGGAACCAAAAAAGAGCCCTCATTGCCAAGGCAATCCTAGGCCAAAAGAACAAAGCTGGAGGCATCACACTACCTGACTTCAAACTATACTACAAGGCTACAGTAACCAAAACAGCATGGTACTGGTACCAAAACAGAGATATAGATCAATGGAACAGAACAGAGCCCTCAGAAATAATATCACACATATACAACCATCTGATCTTTGACAAACCTGACAAAAACAAGAAGTGGGAAAAGGATTCCCTATTTAATAAATGGTGCTGGGAAAACTGGCTAGCTGTATGTAGAAAGCTGAAACTGGATCCCTTCCTTACACCTTATACAAAAATTAATTCAAGATGGATGAAAGACTTACATGTTAGACCTAAAACCATAAAAACCCTAGAAGAAAACCTAGGCAATACCATTCAGGACATAGGCATGGGCAAGGACTTCATGTCTAAAACACCAAAAGCAATGGCAACAAAAGCCAAAATTGACAAATGGGATCTAATTAAACTAAAGAGCTTCTGCACAGCAAAAGAAACTACCATCAGAGTGAACAGGCAACCTACAGAATGGGAGAAAATTTTTGCAATCTACTCATCTGACAAAGGGCTAATATCCAGAACCTACAAAGAACTCAAACAAATTTACAAGAAAAAAACAAACAACCCCATCAAAAAGTGGGCAAAGGATATGAACAGACATTTCTCAAAAGAAGACATTCATACAGCCAACAGACACATGAAAAAATGCTCATCATCACTTGCCATCAGAGAAATGCAAATCAAAACCACAATGAGATACCATCTCACACCAGTTAGAATGGCAATCATTAAAAAGTCAGGAAACAACAGGTGCTGGAGAGGATGTGGAGAAATAGGAACACTTTTACACTGTTGGTGGGATTGTAAACTAGTTCAACCATTATGGAAAACAGTATGGCAATTCCTCAAGGATCTAGAACTAGATGTACCATATGACCCAGCCATCCCACTACTGGGTATATACCCAAAGGATTATAAATTATTCTACTACAAAGACACATGCACACGTATGTTTATTGCGGCACTATTCACAATAGCAAAGACTTGGAATCAACCCAAATGTCCATCTGTGACAGACTGGATTAAGAAAATGTGGCACATATACACCATGGAATACTATGCAGCCATAAAAAAGGATGAGTTCATGTCCTTTGTAGGGACATGGATGCAGCTGGAAACCATCATTCTCAGCAAACTATCGCAAGGGGATACCATCATTCTCAGCAAACTACAGGAAGGGGAACATCACACACCTGGGTCTATCATGGGGTGGGGGAAGGGGGGAGGGATAGCAGATATACCTAACGTAAATGATGAGTTAATGGGTGCAGCACACCAACATGGCACATGTATACACATGTAACAAACCTGCACGGTGTGCACATGTACCCTAGAACTTAAAGTATAATAAAAAATTAATAATAATAAAAAAAAAGAAAATGTGGCACATATATACCATGGAATACTATGCAGCCATAAAAAATGATGAGTTCATGTCCTTTGCAGGGACATGGATGAAGCTGGAAACCATCATTTTCAACAAACTATCACAAGGACAGAAAACCAAACACTGCATGTTCTCACTCTTAGGTGGGAGTTGAACAATGAGAACACACGGACATAGGGTAGGGAACATGACACAACGGGGCCTGTCGGGGTGGGGGGCTGGGGGGAGGGATAGCATTAGAAGAAATACATAATGTAAATGACAAGTTGATGAGTGCAACAAACCAACAGGGCACACATATAACTATGTTACAAACCTGCACGTTGTACACATGTACCCTAGAACTTAAAGTATAATAAAAAAAAGAAAAAAAAAGATGTCATTTCTCATAAGGAGAAATCCAAAGGTTTTATGATAATGTCGACTAATTCCTGACCCAGAAGTCTGCAGAGGCTGGTGAGGGAGGGGTGGGGAGCTGAATCACTACTGAGCAGGACGAAGGTCAGATGGGAGTTGGGAAGGACAGCATGGAGGGAAGCCATCGTGGGGGCCCATCAGTCCAGAAGCTGACTATAAAATTGCTAAATAGCTCAGGCATGAAGTCTCACACTGCAATCCCAGCACTCTGGGAGGCTGAGGTGGGAGGATTGCTTGAGCCCAGGAGTGAAGGCTGCAGTGGGCTATGATTGAACCCACTGCACTTCAGCCTGAACAACAGAGCAAGACCCTGTCTCAAAAAAAAAAAAAAAAAATTGCCAAATTATGAGACAAAGAGAAATGCATGTTGAAATCAAAGAGAAGTCCAGAGTCTTACTGCCACCGATTACTAAAAGGACCAATATTTCTTGTCACTATGTGCCAGGCAGTGTATTACATTCTTTACATACCTTTACTAATCTCTGAAACCTTATGAGGTAGATACTACCATGATCTTCATTTTACAGATAAGGAAACTGAGGCTAAAAGAGGTGAATTTTTCCAAGGTCATAGCAGATGGCAGAGTCAAGACTTGAACTCAGGTCTCTCAGAGAGCAATGCTAATCTCTTAACCTCTATGGTAAATTGTTTGTAAAGTAGATTTGAGCTTTTTGTTTTTGTTTTTTTTTCAAAGGAATGACTCTCAACTGTGTTAACTATTCAGCACTAGCCAATCATTCATCACCTGTATAATCAGTCTGGTGTAATTATGAGAAAAGACATCTCAGACATATATTTCTTTTCTTTTTAGAGATAGGCCCCTAGCTCTGTTGCCCAGGCTGGAGTGCAGTGGCATGATTATAGCTCACTGCAGCCTCAGTCTCCAACTCCTAGGCTCAAGTAATCCTCCTGCCTCAGCCTCCCGAGTAGCTAGGACTACAGGCAGGTGCCACTATACCTGGCTAATTTTATTTGTTGTAGACGAGGTCTCACTATATTGCTCAGGCTGGTCTTGAATTACTGGCCTCAAGCAATCCTCCAGGCTCAGCCTCCCAAAGTGCCGGGATGACAGGCCTGAGCCACCTCGCCTGGTCTACCCCAGCCATACTTTACTAATTTGTATTTATAAGCCACATGTCATGGTCTCTATGAACGAAAAGGGGGAAAGGAAGAGGTTGGCACTTAGGAAAATGAGAAAATAGACCAAGTATGATTTGAAGACCTTTTATTCCTCTCTCAGAAAACCCCCCTCTTTCCCTCCCTCCTTTCTTTCATCAAACACCTAGTGTTGGCCGGGTTCGGTGGCTCACGCCTGTAATCTCAGCACTTTGGGAGGCTGAGGTGGGCAGATCACTTGAGGTCAGGAATTCAAGACCAGCCTGGCCAACATAGTGAAACCCCATCTCTCCTAAAATTAAAAAAAAAAAAAAGTTAAATAACACTGAGTGCCCACACTGGTCAGGTAAAACACGGAGGAGTAGAAGCGTCACCGGGGTCAAAGCCAGCTCTGCACTTGCAGAACAGGGTGTCCAGTGCTGTCGGTTAAGCTCAGGTGTTGTGCCTGCAATGAGAGGCAGTGGTCTCATGGGGAAATGAGGGTAGAAATCCTTTTGATGATGCCCAAGCTGAGGCCTGGGAGGATAAATAGAAACTGGCCAAGTGTGGGCAAGCAGGGGGGCAATCCCAGTAGTGGAGACAACAGTGCAAAAGCCCAGAGCAAGAGAAACATATGTTCAGGGAAATGTTGGTGATAACCAGAATATGAGAACCATGGGTAGGGATGTGATAGGAATCAGCCTGAAGATGCCTGGCATGCTACACTCACCAGTATGGACTTCATCCTAGCAAGATAAATGTTAGATACAAACGGAACCTCCAATTCGTGCTTTAGAAGGTTCATTCTAGCTGGCTGGGCATGGTGGCTCACCACTGTAATCCCAGCACTTTAGGAGGCTGAAGTGGGTGGATCGCGAGGTCAGGAGTTCTAGACCAGTCTGACCAACATGGTGAAACCCTGTCTCTACTAAAAGTACAAAAACTAGCCAGGCGTGGTGGTACACACCTGTAATCCCAGCTACTCGGGAGGGTGAGACAGGAGAATCACTTGAACCCAGGAGGTGGAGGTTGCAATGAGCCAAGATCACACCACTGCACTCTAGCCTGTGCGACAGAGCAGACTCTGTCTCAAAAAAAAAAAAAAAAAAAAAAAGGTTTAGTCTAGCTGCAGGGTAGAGAATGTTTTCAAAGATGACTGCAATGAAGGAAATCAATGAGTCTATCAAGGTAATGGAGTGCTGAAATGGTGAGAGCCAGACCTAGGGCACAACAACAGGAATGGACAGTAATGGAGAGACTGGAATGCTGCTGAGGAGGTGGAGAGACCAGAGCTTGATGCGTGCTTAAGCCTGGTGGGTGAGAGAGGAGGCTGGGTCAGGCCCAACATCCAGGTACCTAGCTCGGACAATTAGGTTGGTGAGTGGGTCCCAAAAAAGTGGGAGGAGAGAAGCAGGTTTGGAAACAGGTTCAAATCAAATAGAGCTCACAGGAGCCCAGAGTTCACAGGACCGATCTGGCCTGGAGAAGAAGCTGTGAAGTCACTGGCATAGACTAATGGGAGCCAGGGGAAGGATGAGATTTTCCCAGAAGAGGACTGTTGGCCTCCTACCCTACACCCCACATAGCACACACTGACCAGGTCTTCTTGCTGTGCCGGCCCCTCATCCCGTCTACTCTTGGGGGTCTTACTCCATGCTGAGTTGCCCCAATTCCCATCCTAAATTAGTTCTGTGTCCCTTTCTGTCAGGGTCTCTCCTAGCTACTCTGGTGAATGAATTAATGTTAAAAATTCATCGGCATTGGTCAGGCAAAGTGGCTTGCGTCTATAATCCCAGCACTTTGGGAGGTCGAGGCAGGCGGATCATGAGGTCAAGAGTTCAAGTTCAAGACCAGCCTGGCCAACATGGTGAAACCCTGTCTCTACTGAAAATCCAAAAATTAGCCGGGAGTGGTGGCAGGCACCTGTAATCCCAGCTACTCATGAGATTGAGGCAGGAGACTTGCTTGAACCTGGGAGGCAGAGGTTGCAGTGAGCAGAGATTGCACCACTGCACCCCAGCCTGGGCGACAGAGCATGACTTCANGGCCCTCATGTCCCACTCCTGCCACTAGAACTCTCATTTCCCCAACCGTGTATTTTCCAAAAGTTGAATATTTCCTTTGCTTTTCATGCACAGGTATAAATTGCTTCCCAGGTCCTGATCCTCTTTACCTTAGAGAGCCTGTACCAGCACTTAGTGCATTTATTTATCTTTGTAATGGACAACTGCAATTGTGGCTACTTTAGCACAGGACGCAGACAAAAGAGAACTAGAACTGTTTCTCACCAGTGCAAGGCCCTCAAGTCAGAAACATCTGCCAGTGGGTGGCAAAGAAGAAACAACTGTGAAGTCAAATGCCAGGACCCCAGGGGAGCTTTCCCACAGGAATCACTAGGGACTTCTTTACCATGTTCCCATGGCAGTATGGCATTTGTCATACTGCACCACAATTCTTCTGTTTTTCAAGTCTGTCTTTCCTTCTATGTTGTAAGTTACAAGAAGAGAAATGGCGTACCTTCTCCATCTTTGTATTGCCTGTCCCTGTCCCTTAACACAATGCTGTAGATAGTAGGTGTTTAATAAATATCTATTGGGTGAATGAATCTGCAGATATATATACCATTCACAGGGCATGTCGGGGAGCATCTCAACACACCAAGTCACACTGGCAGGTTTTCCAGGAAATACAAGATTCTTATTGCTATGTTGACCTCTTGCTTCTTGACCTTTGCATGCGCTGTGCCCGTGATTTGAAGCACATCTCTCTTCATTCCTAATTAGGTAGCAGCTACTTAGTCTTCTTAAAATTAATAAATATAAAGGCTGGGCACAGTGGCTCATGCACTTTGGGAGGCCAAAGCTGGAAGACTGCTTGAGGCCAAGAGTTTAAGGCCAGCCTGGGAAACACAGCATTTTTTTCCAGTTGAAAAACTGCATTTTTCACCTGGAAAAAAACATGAAGAATACATACTGATAACACAGGCTATGTGGCAAATGTCTAACTGGGGGAGCTTGAGAAAGAGAATTCCGAGGGAAGAAAAACAGAAAGTGATAGCAAGACTTGGAGTAGGAGCACAACAGGAGTATGATGGCATTGGGAGATTCCAGGGAGGTTTGGGAAGCCAAGAGGATGAACGGACATGGGGGTGGGGGTAGGAGCGTGGGAGGTATGGGGACCAGCAGAGGAAGACTTACATGGTTGGCTGGAGAGACTGATGGCAAAGACACACACACACAAAAAAACAAATTTTAGTAAAAGAAAATATAAAGAAAAGAAATCTTGGCAAACTATAAAACTAAAGATGCAAGAGGGAGAGGTAAAAAAGGAAAATGTGCAAAAAGCCAAGAAATATCTTAGCTTATAATTACTCGTCTCTAAAGGCTTCTACGAAATTATTCCCTCTGCTATTCAAAGCTTTCCTAAAATTCTGCTCTTCCTAGAAGTCTTTAGCAGCAGAGAAGAAAACATCTTACCTCTTATAATAGAACAGTGAGACTGGAAGGGATCTTAGCAATCACCAAGCTCCTGCGTTTCACACAGAGGATGGAAGTTACTCCCCTGTAGACACACTGTTTGATCATCTCGGAGCCTGAGCTAAAGTCACAATCTGTGTATTTCTAAAATAGTGTTTATTCCAACAGGTAATTGTTTTCTACTCCCATTTTCCCAGACAAATGACCTTCTCAAAAACTGGGGGAAAAGTCTGTTTCTTAAAGTAAGTCAATAAACATTTCATTGTGAAGGACTAAGCAATAGGCCTGGGAGGCAAGAACTGGTTTTTGTACTTCTAGCACCTAGCCCAGAGCCTGGCACAAAAGTAGTTTTCAATAGGGTTTTGTTGGATGCATGGATGGATGGATGGATGGATGGATGGATGGATGGATGGATGGATATGTGATGCATGGATGGATGGATAGATGGGTGGAAGGATGGATGAATGAATGGAAGGGTGGATGGATAAATGTGTTCTATTTAGGGTTGCCACTACTATTCAGATAGTTATTTAATACACTGTTTAAATGTTTTCTGACTTTAAGAGATATTTGATCTAACTTGCTTCTGCATGTGGGACGATGATCCCAGGTTGTTTTAAAGAAATCTTGGTGAATGATATAATTAATAAATGAGATGTTTTCGAATAAGTTATAATCTCGTCGGAAACCTAAGACATGGATATAAGCAGAAATGATTAGCAATACAGGAAAACAATGTGTTAAACGCCAGATGACTATTCTTGCAGATAAGCTGTAAGTAGAGCGATCTAAGTTGTTTTCTAAACTGGGTCCCCTTCGAGGGTGAAAGAGGGCCTTATTAATGCACCAATCCAATAGGAACAAACAGGGCTGTGTGGTCCAAGTCGGGAGTTCAGATGAGAGGGCAAGTTTCTCATGTACTGAGGAGGCTTCTTGAACTTTGCCTGTGCTGTGCCCATAATTTGGAGCACATCTCTCTTCATTCCGAATTAGGTAAGAACTACTTAGTCTTTTTTTTTTTTTTTTTTTTTTTTTTTTTTTTTTTTTGAGACGGAGTCTCACTCTGTCGCCCAGGCTGGAGTGCAGTGGCCGGATCTCAAGCTCCGCCTCCCAGGTTTATGCCATTCTCCTGCCTCAGCCTTCCGAGTAGCTGGGACTACAGGCGCCCGCCACCTCGCCCGGCTAGTTTTTTGTATTTTTTAGTAGAGACGGGGTTTCACCGTGTTAGCCAGGATGGTCTCGATCTCCTGACCTCGTGATCCGCCCGTCTCAGCCTCCCAAAGTGCTGGGATTACAGGCTTGAGCCACCACGCCCGGCCAAGAGCTACTTAGTCTTAAAATTAATAACTATAAAGGCCAGGCATGGTGGCTCACCCCTGTAATCCCAGCACTTTGGGAGGCTGAGGGTGGAAGACTGCTTGAGGCCAGGAGTTTAAGACAAGTCTGGGCAACAGAGCAAGACTCTGTCCTTACAAAACATTTATTTTATTTTATTTTTTTCGTTATTATTTTTTTGAGATGGAGTCTTGCTCTGTTGCCCAGGCTGGAGTTCAATGGCATGATCTTGGCTCACTGCAACCTCCACCTCCCGGGTTCAAGAGATTCTCCTGCCTCAGCCTCCCATGTAGCTGGGACTACTGGTATGCACCATCACACCCAGCTAATTTTTGTATTTTTAGAAGAGATGGGGTTTCACCATATTGGCCAGGCTGGTCTCAAACTCCTGACCTCAGGTGATCCGTCCACCTCAGCCTCCCAAAGTGCTGGGATTATAAGCATGAGCCACTGCACCTGGCCATAAAATGGTTTTTAATTAGCTGGACATGGTGGCACATGTAGGTAGTCTCAGCTACTCAGGAGGCTGGGGCCAGAGGACTGCTGGAGCCTAGGAGTTCAAGGCTGTAGTGAGCTGGGATTGTGCCACTGCACAACAGCAACAATCAAATTAATATGTGTGATGTATGAAAAATAAGTTGGCAACGTGTGTATGAATGATAAAGTCTAGAAATCACACGTGTCTCTCTAGAGGTTTAAATTTCAGATACTTGGCTTTGAGCAAAATACTCTTTTTTTTTTTTTTTTTTTTTTTATTTTGAGACGGAGTCGCGCTCTGTCACCCAGGTTGGAGTGTAGTGGCAGGATCTCAACTCACTGCAAGCTCCGCCTCCCGGGTTCACGCCGTTCTCCTGCCTCAGTCTCCCGAGTAGCTGGGACCACAGGTGCCCACCACCACACCCGGCTAATTTTTTTGTATATTTTTTAGTAGAGATGGGGTTTCACCGGGTTAGCCAGGATGGTCTTGATCTCCTGACTTCGTGATCCGCCCACCTCGGCCTCCCAAAGTGCTGGGATTACAGGCGTGAGCCACCACGCCCAGCCAAAATACTCCTTTTAATGGTTTAATGAGAGTAGCCTAGAGTTTATCTTTAAATGGTGGAAATGTTGGTAATAGTAGGGTAGGTTTATATACTCGCTATACAAACTGTGGTCTCTGGAGTCACAGCATCAGCAGCAGCACTTGGGAATCCATTAGAAATGTGGATTTTCAGGCCTCACCCCAGACCTATGGAGTCAAAATTTACCTTTCAATGAGGTGCCCAAATGGTTTGCAGGCACATTAAAGTTCAAGAAGTATTGGTCTGTACAACCTTCCTTCTTTCAGAAGCGTGAAATTTATTTAAGCATTTAAATATATGTTTCCTACTTTGCTCTTCTTCTCCTTTGTAAAATGTATTGATAGTATGCTTCCTTTTGCTTTTAAGCCATTTAAGTGTCTAGAACTTTAATGATAATAATGAAGATGGCTGTTATTTACAAAGAAAACAGTAAGAATAGGATGAACACCCTAGTTTCCCATAATGCACTCCCCAGTCAGGGGTAACGATGGACAAAGACTCAAAGGCACATGATAAGCTGCTCCATTTTGGCACGAACCAGTTTTAACTGTAATCAATCCATTTCATTTTAAAACTTCTCCCAGGAGAAGAAAAAAAGTGATAGAACAAGAAACCATACTTAGAAATGCGAACTATTCAAGGAAATCTTGACTTTCCGTCCTCATAAATACTGAACAAAAGGCTTTATCTTTCACAAGTTGAAGGAATATTAACATGCTATGGGGGTGTCTTTCCTGCGACTGTTTTGCTGGCTCTGGGCCCGGCATGAATTTGGTAGTACTGGGCAAGACCACAGCTGCATGCCGGCCTGCATTGCATCTCTATTTTTGCAGGCATTAAATAGCTTCTCCCATCTCCAACATGTGTTGCTGCACATGTGACCCGATGAATCAATCCCCTGTACAATGAAGCAAGAATAATGAGTCTGGGGCAATGAGCACAGGGACAGCGGGTCTTCCTAGCAGACTGTTGCCCACGTTCATGTTCGCAGCGCATCCTGGGTGGGTGCTCCTAAGAGTTCCACAAATGCCCCATTACCATCCTCAGGGCTGGTCATTGCAAGGATAGAGATCCATTGCAGCTTCTGGGCAGCCGTTCCCTTCCTTCCCAAGATGAATGCTGTGAAGGGCAATGAGGGGGTTGTGAGTGCCTCCAGATAAAGGTCTTTTATAACTCTTTAAAGCTGCAAGTCATTCAGTCATGGTTTCCTTCGCCTACTGGCTTGACAACTTTAAAAATTTACATTTCTGAACTTGTACTTTAACAGGCTTTCATCATAACTTCGGGAAAGAAGAATTAGAATGGGGAAGATTTAGGTGCACAGATGGGGTCGAAATCAGGATATTGACTAAGCACCCTCCTGGGGCCCTCCTAACACAAATGATTACCCTGCCTCCTGTATTTTATAGTTCAGATAGAATAGGTGAGCACTAAAACAATCATCTCTGTTATCTTGAAAGGCCAAAGAGGCAAAGTAGTTCCTAGTGAAAATCATGGAATATTAGCCCTCAAAGATATTTTAAAGCCCACCCCTCCTTTTTTGGTGATTGTCTATGAAATGGGGATCTTACAGATCCTGCCTCATCACATGGCGGTGAGGAACAAATTAGACACCCTGGGAGCTTGCAATTGAAAACTCTTTCATGTCTGCAAACCAAAATAATGTGTGTGTGTTTGTGTGTGTGTGTAGATAGGTAGGTAGGTAGGTAGATAGACAGATACAATTTTTTTCTTTTTTAAGACAGCATCTCACTCTGTCAGCCAGGCTGGAGTGCAGCAGTGTGATCTTGGCTCACTGCAGCCTCAACCTCCTGGGCTCAAGCAATCCTCCCTCCTCAGCCTGCTGAGTAGCTGGGACCACAGGTGTGCATCACCATGCCCGGCTAATTTTTTTTATATTTCTGGTAGAGACGGGGTTTTGCCATGTTAGCAATCTGCCCGCCTCTGCCTCCAAAAGTGCTGGGATTGCAAGCGTGAGCCACGGTGCCTGGCCTAATATGTGTATTGTTAATGATCTTTATTATTTTAAGCTGTAAAAATAGACTCAAAGGAGTCAAGTGGTAACAAGACAGGAGCTCCCTTAGCGGTGCTCACCCACCTGCATGTTGAACTGTATTAGGTAGATTCCCTAAGGAAACTCGGTTCTTCCTCTTGGGCTATCAGTGCTAAAGATGTGTAATAATACGGAATACCTGCACTCGGGGCTATCACGAGAGAATACAACTTTGAACTCCCTGCTGTTCAATCCCTTAGCAACATACTGATTTTCGGGAAGTAATGTTTGTGAAGAATCGCCTGAAGGTTATGCAAATTCTCCACTCTGCTGGATGTCCTAAAATTACCTGTGGATCAAACCTGATTGTCAGGGCACTGTGCATTTGGATCTCAGGCATTTGCCTCCTGGTAGTACTAACTTGACTGAACTGCGCTTACATGAAGGGTATCAGACCCAACTTTAAGAAACGCATTATTATATTCAACACAAAGATTTTATGGAGAGCCCGATCTGATGGATTGCCAGATTACTCTTTATGAGGACTCACAGGATAAATTTCCCTGGGGTTGCAGCTTCAGGAGAAACCTGGCTTCTACTAAACAACTTTTTAATCTTATGGTTAAAGCATCAGCCTCCTCCCTCTTTGCTCTGGCCACTAGCAAACTTGGGGTCAAATTTATTTATCAAATGCATTACATTGTTCTGTAACAATCTTGGCTTTAATGTTCTTACCCCCTTTTTCCCTTTGGCAATTTGTTTTATCTATGTAGTTGCCTACCTTTTGTAAGTCGACTTTTTTTTTATAATTAACTGTCACTAGCTACTTGGGAGGCTGAGGTGGGAGGATCAGTTGAGCCCAGGAGTTTGAAGCTGCAGTGAGCTATCATTGCCCCACTGCAAACTACAGTCTGGGCAATAGAGCGAGACCCTGTCTCTTAAGAAAAAAAATCAGTTGTGATTACTTCATAAATTTCAATTGAGTTGAGTCCCTGACATCATTTTCCGGTGAAGCCTTGAATCAGTCTTTAAGCCAACTATTTCCAGCAGCTGGACCTTGGAGATGACACTCAGCTATGATTTTTCAGAGGCATATGTTAAGTCTTGAATGCAAACCAATCACATTTTCAAGTCCATGTGGTTGGCAGATTTTCATTTCAGAAGACACATTTAGCCTTATAAGATCTCTTAAATTTATAAACAGACATTGAAGGGTAAATAGGCACTTGATCTTTGACACATAGTTCTTGGACTCACCAACAAGCAAAACAGTAAAATCTCAGTCAGTTGAGCTGTGGTATTTGGGTTTTGTGACAATTCGGACAAAGAGTGGTTGAAGTTTACTCTTTGCTCTCTGAGTATATTAAACAAAGAGTATAAATTGTAAGGAGTATCTGAATATTAAAGAGCTATTTCCCAGCAGCTTTTATTCTTATTTGCATATTACAATACCATTAGATTATCTTTATAATCTAGCATTGCTCTGATTGGTATTTTAATATGCCTATTACAGACCCTTCCTATTTGTTAAATTAATATTTGATTACTGTAATTTCCAAGGAAATCCATCCTTGAAGGTCATAAATATGTACTCTTGAATGATATCCTATAAATTAAAACATTTACTAATATGTATGGTCTTGAAGATCATTCTGAATTCCTGAAATCACCGAAGTATAAGTAATACAATGGTATGTGCCTTTTGAAACATTTGGAAATGTGTTTGCTTACTTTCTTGAAATGACCCCTGTCTTGAATTCCAGAATATTACATCCTCTTTCTTTTAGTTCTCTATCTGATTAAGCCTTTGTCCTGTTTGTTGTTGTTTTGTTTTGTTTTGTTTGAGACAGAATTTTGCTCTTGTCACCCAGGCTGGAGCACAATAGCGCAATCTCGGCTCACTGCAACCTCCGCCTCCCAGGTTCAAACTATTCTCCTGCCTCAACCTCCCAAAGTAGCTGGGATTACAGGTGCCCGCCACCATGCCCACCTAATTTTTTGTGTGTTTTTAGTTGAGATGGGGTTTCACCACGTTGGCTAGGCTGGTCTTGAACTCTTGACCTCACGTGATCCACCTGCAGCCTCCCAAAGTGCTGGGATTACAGGCGTGAGCCACCACACCCGACCACCTTTGTCTTGTGAAACATTTCTTCCTCTTCACACCTCCCAATTGTGTGATTCCCCAAATTCAGCACTTCTTCCTTCATGCTTACCTAGGATAACCAATCCTTCTTAAAGTATCAACTATCATTCTTAACAGATGGCTCTGGGACCTGAATATCACTTGAGTTCCAACTTCTTAGATTACCCACTGGATACTTCCACTTTCACCTCAAATTCATTGTATCAACTGTTAATCATTACTGTTAATTTTATGTTAGTGGCATTAAAAGACTTAGCAATAACAAGAAAACTCTTTTATCAATTGTATACTACATACTACAACAGCTGCTTTAAAAACAAATCTCATTTAATCCTCCGAACCATCTTATAGGTGAGTTTTACCAGCTTCATTTTACCTATTAGGAAATTGGAAATAAGAGGTAAAGAAAGAGACTTGTCCTGGTCTCACAGCAAGTATACTGCAAAACTTGAACTCAAGTGTCATGTTAAGTGGTCTCCCAAAAATTATATCTAAAATTAGATTGTTTTTATTTTCTCTGTAACTTTCTTCTTGTATGCCTATTTTTTGCCTATAGTACCATAATTCTCCTTCATATGGCAACTTGAAACTGTGAAGGTTTTTCCCTCCTCCTTATTACTACTCCTATCAAATCTATCTGTAAGTCCTATAATATTGCCTCTTTATAATTTTCCTTTCTTCCTTCCTCTAGTTCACACACTTACCCATTAAGGTCTCCAGTAAATCTCTGTCCTCTCTTTCTGCTTTTAGCTCCTTGCACATTCTCCTTCCCTGAATGGCCACTGAACAACCTTTCAGAAGGCAGCAGTTGCCCTGTCCTCCAGTTGACCGGAAGCCTTCAGCTGATACAGTGTCTTAAGGTCATTGCCCTGACAGTCTAGGCTTTCCACAATTTGACTCCAACCTACTTTTCCAATAGCTGATAAAATTCACTCCACTCTTTTGCTCTCTTCACACTGCTTGAAATAGGCATCTTACTTTCTGCCTTCTAAACTTTTCTCACTCAGTTTTCCCTCTCAAAATAAATATCCTCCCACCTTTTTCCCTTAAAATGTCCAACTCAAGTCTCTGAGTTGACTCTGTGGTTTTTACTTTCCTCTAAAGTTTACCTACTGTATTTATTATTTGTGTTACTCATTCAGCAGAAGCATATGTTGCCCTGTGTAGTAATTGTAGTAATTAAAATTATCGTGTGTGTGTGTGTGTGTGTGTGTGTGTGTGTGTGTGTGTGTGTCTTGCCTCCTTGGTCAGATTTTAAATTCCTAGAGGGCAAAATGAATTACATCCATCTTCTACATCTCTCAGATGTTTGAAATGTGTTTAATGTAAATCATTCTACAAACAATGTGGTATTCAAAGAAAGCAAATTACTTTGATAGAGGCAACAGGGCAAATAAAAAGAACATGGGTTTTGAAATTAAGAATATATGAATTCCAATCCAATCAGCTGTGTGAATTCAGTCAAGTTCAAATTTTTTAATAATATGGGTTACTTTTGTCACCTTATAGCTTATTGTGATGTTCACAGCTTATTACGAGAGAATTTAGGCCACTCCCTGCCATCCGTGTGTACTGAAAAGAAAAACTATTGTGGTTATTTGATAACTGAAGAGTATCACTGTCTTTTTAAGTCTCGTGTGAGCATAAGTGATTGGTGTGAATCACCATTGTACCCATAACTGATTGACATGAATAAATATACAGAATATAAACTCCAACTATTTTTTAAAAGTTTGTTGAATATTTCTGTATTTAGAAATATAACTTTAGTGTTGAAATAGTTCTCATCTAAACCAATGATTCCCAAACACAGGTCTGCAAGAAAATGAGAAAAACATTATTATAATGAGTTTTTTTGTTAAACTAAATAATGCAATTTTCAGGGTTATTCTGTATTTTGCAATTATGACCCTCCTACTTTTTGTGTGGGTTAACATTTCTTTGCTTTATAAAACAAGGTGATGATAGATGGTAAAGGACCGTAGCTGTGGTTTTTGTTATTTCTATCACAGCTTTCCTTAACAAATCCAAGTTAGCAAACTGATGTTGATTTCCACAATAGCTTTGAAAATGTTACAGATCCATATTACCTCAAATGCTTGGAAACCCTAATCTAGCCCAAGCTCTTTGTTTTAGAGTTAAGAATTATTTGACTTGCAGAAGTTAAATTATTTGTCCGAGATCATGTAGACTACTGCAGACCCAATATGAGAATTCAACTCTATTAACTCTCAATGCAGAATATACCTCATTATTTAAGTGAAAAACTGTCTTTTCTACAAATGAAAAGAAGAATCTATTTTTCATATAACTTTTGAAGAGAAGGCATTGTGTAAATTTTATTTGCTGAAAATAATTTTATTAGGCCAGGTGTGGTGGTTCATGCCTGTAATCCCAGCACTGTGGGAGGCTGAGGCAGGAGGATTACTTGAGCCCAGGAGTTGTAGACCAGCCTGGGCAACATAGTGAAACATCATGTCAAATAAAAATAAGTAAATAAACTTATTAAAATCCTCCCAAAAGATGGCTTTATCACTAAATGAAAGAAACTGGATGATAAACTATACATCTGTAAAAATTTTTTTTAAAACAAGTTTCCTAAATTTTAAATTTCATTTTTTTCTACTTATTTTCAAACAAAATTAACTTTTATTAAAAATATCTTTGTGGCCTGGTGCAGTGGCTCACACCTGTAATCCCAGCTTTTTGGGAGGCTGAGGCAGGTGGATCACTTGAGGTCAGGAGTTTGAGATCAGCCTGGCCAATATGGTGAAATCCTGTCTCTACTAAAAATACAAAAATAGCAGGGCGTGGTGGCTCACACCTGTAGTCCCAGCTAAATGGGAGGCTGAAGCAGGAGAATCACTTGGACCCAGGAGGCGGAGGTTGCAGTGAGTCAAGATCACGCCACTGCATTCCAGCCTGGGGGACAGAACAAGACTCACGTCTTGGAAAAAAAAAAAATATATATATATATATATAAATAGATAGATAGATAGATAGATAGATAGATAGATAGATAGATAGATAGATAATCTTTGTGGCAGGCACAGTGGCTCACACCTGTAATCCC
>NW_016814432.1:246841-253904 GCF_001698545.2 Rhinopithecus bieti | reverse complement strand
AGTTTGAGATCAGCCTGGCCAATATGGTGAAATCCTGTCTCTACTAAAATACAAAATAGCAGGGCGTGGTGGCTCACACCTGTAGTCCCAGCTAAATGGGAGGCTGAAGCAGGAGAATCACTTGGACCCAGGAGGCGGAGGTTGCAGTGAGTCAAGATCACGCCACTGCATTCCAGCCTGGGGACAGAACAAGACTCACGTCTTGGAAAAAAAAAAATATATATATATATATATAAATAGATAGATAGATAGATAGATAGATAGATAGATAGATAGATAGATAGATAATCTTTGTGGCAGGCACAGTGGCTCACACCTGTAATCCCAGCATTTTGGGAGATAGAGACGGGTGGATTACTTGAAGTCAGTAGTTTGAGACCAGCCTGGCCAAAGTGACAAAACCCGTCTCTACTAAAAATACAAAAGAAATTAGCCGAGAGTGGTGTGACACACACCTGTACACCCAGCTGCTTGGGAGGCTGAGGCAGGAGAATCACTTGAACCCGGGAGGCAGAGGTTGCAGTGAGCTGAGATCATGCCACTGCACTTCAGTCTGGGCAACAGAGAGAGACTCTGTCTCAAAAAAAAAAACTTTGTGTACCTGAAGCTTCTGAAAATATAAGAGGAAGGAATAAAAACCCTATAATTCTAGAGAAAAATCACAATTGACACTTTAACATAGTTCCTGCTACGTATTTTCGATGTATATTTTGTACAGTTGAAATTATACTACATATTTCCTGATTCTTCATTTTACATATTTATTTTAATTTCTTAAAAATATGTAATATATTTACGTATTTTAAAGCTTGGAAAGAACAAACATATAGAGTGAAGAGGCTCTTTCTGATCTTTCTACCTCAATCACCCAGTTTTCTTCCTAACCAAAATTAATATAGTTGTTAAAAGTTTTCATATGTGTATCTTTCCAAAGAGACTTTGTACATTTTGTTCAGGTTCTTTACCTTAATATTAAAACATATTCACTTTCCATCTTATTTAGAATCATATAAAATGTCCATTTTAAGACCCACATAATATTTTATTATATAGATATACCATAATTTCCTTAGTCCTAATTATACATCAGACATTAAAATTGTTTCCAACTTTTGATTTTTAGCAACTTTGTAGAACCTAGTGCTTAAATTAAAAGAGCCCATTTTAGAAATTGTAGGACTTGGCCAGGCACAGTGGCTCACACCTGTAATCCCAGCACTCTGGGAGGCCGAGGTGGGTGGGAGTTCAAGACCAGCCTGGCCATGGTGAAACCCCGTCTCTACTAAAAATACAAAAAATTAGCCAGGCGTGGTGGTGCGTGCCTGTAATCCCAGCTACTTGGGAGGCTGAGGCAGGAGAATCACTTGAACCCGGGAGGCAGAGGTTGCAGTGCGCTGAGATTGCACCATTGCATTCCAGCCTGGGCAACAAGAGATAAATTCTATCTCAAAAAAAAAAAAGAAAGAAAGAAAGAAAGAAAGAAAAGAAATTACAGGACTTTCACACTAACTTTCCTTGAAGAGATTAGTTTCATTTTATCCCTAGTCTCAAAAGCAAGTCTGTTGTTTTTTTCTGCTAAGGCTAGTCCATCAGGGTTGAAACAATCCTTTATCTCCACGAACTGACCTCAGCAGGTTACAGTCACATCCTCTTATACTTTGGAAAGAACATCCCTCAGCTCAGTGCTCCACAAATATTCCTAGTAGGAATGCCCCAGTCCAAAGTGGACTGCATTTTGACCTCATCATTGTTGCTGACTCCCCGTATCCTGGGAGCTCAGAAGGTTGAAGCACTGTTGTTTAAGACTCCCATTGGAGCTCCCCCTCGAAAGCAAAGAGCGGTTATACATTCAAACATACCCAAGGAATAGCACGGCAATACAAAAAAACAAAAAAAAAAGATGACCCAAGTAGAAAGCCTGCCCAAGAATAAATAAATTTCTGTGCTGCTTTCAGAGGACTGTGTAGTGTTGATGGGCTTTGTGCTGAATGCTAAAGACTCTGGTTCATCATGGATTGGTCAGAAAAGAGTTCACCTCATTTAGAGGAATATTTGTGGAGTTGATAATGAATAGAGAAAGGTGAGGAAGCCTTCCCAAAGCAGAGGAGAAGCCACGAATTTCTTGCCTAGAAGAAGGTCTATGTGAAATAGAGCTCTTCAGAGTGAGAAATCTGGACCCATGCTATGAGGAAATTGGCATAAAAGGACCAAGAAGAAGCCTGACAAGAAAGGAAAATACTTGGTTAAAAAATTTGCAGTAGAAAGGGAGAAATACGGGCTTAATGTAGATAGAACTGTCAAAGATAAGAGTAACTTCCAGAAAACAAACAAACAAATACATAAATCAGTGAGCCTTCACTTCATATTTTTTTCTGGGATTCTCTCTCAACCAACCCAACTCCCAGCCCCATCCCAACCCCCGTAGATAAAGTCTATTATCCTTGTCCTATTCCTTGTAATGGAAATTTAGCCTGTTCTCAATTTGATGTAAAGTGTTATGTAACTCCAGGATCCAGCCCACTCTTCTGACTATATTTCCAACTATGTTATAATATTACTCGAAGACTCTCTTTTAGAGAAATGTTCAAAGTAACTGTGGCAAAATTGTTTTTTGCTCCCAACTATTGTACATGCTTCATAAAAACTATTTCTACAACCTGAGAGGCAATTGAGATAAGCGCTCTGCGGCAGATAAAGACCAAGATTGAGCACTCTCCAGTTACATATGTGTTACACAGATCTTTAAATATATCCTTTCAAAGCTGTATCTCAAGGGATAATTTAATGTAGGAATATAAGGAACCATGAGAGGGTCAACTGCAGAAATATTTTTGGTGAGAGTGACTTCCCCTAGACTGAGTCTTGCTCTGTCACCCAGGCTGGAGTGCAATGGCACAATCTCTGCTCACTGCAACCTCCACCTCCAGGGTTCAAGCTGTTTTCCTGCCTCAGCCTCCTGAGTAGCTGGGATTACAGGTGCTTGCCCCCATGCCCAGCTAATTTTTGTATTTTTAGTAGAGACAAGGTTTCACCATGTTGGCCAGGCTCGTCTTGAACTCTTGACCTCGTGATCTGCCTGCCTCAGCCTCCCAAAGTGCGTGGCTTACTTTCCCCAGGATTGTTAAAGGTGACTATGTATGTGGTAGTATTCAAGTACCCAAAGACCACCTACTCTAATTAACAAAATAAACTATATTTGTATTGGTCCCATTCTTTCATTATTCTCAACCTATTTCCTCTCTGTAAGATGGGAATAATATCTGTTTTATAGAATTGTTGTAAAGGTTAAATCAGATTTCCAGTAATGACAGATTAAATAAGTATGATTGAGTTTCCTGCTAAGGACAACTAAGAAAGCTGGGGGAAAAATATGTTAAGAATCTGATTCGAAGCACTGGAGAACTAATAAGATATTTAAAAACACTGAGCTAGGGTGGGGAAGCTTGGAGACCCATGGAGGTAAGCCCAGAGTTTCTATATGTTTTTCCCTGTGAGCAAGACCAGAAGGCTGAGAGAACAACAGGTTGAGTTATGATTTTGAAAGCCACAAAGATCTAAGGTGACAGGGGTTGGTGCTCAGTTTCCATCAAGGCATGGGAGCCCTGGTGGATGAACTCTTCTCACACTGGATTAAAACTCTGAAGGACCTTAGGGAAAAGCGTAATTCAGAAGTAAGCACTCTTAGAGACTACAGCTTAGCTTTTAATTCTTTCAAGCCACGAAATTGGTTTCAGGTGACATTTTAGTGTTTGCCCACTTAGGCAGCTGGCAGGAACAAACATATCCTCTCTGGAGAAAGATAACATTCATCTCAGACCTCAGATATTTCTACATCTTGTAAATCCAGTATCTGGCACATAATAAAGAATAATCAGACACACAAGGAGTGAAATAACATGAACTAATATCAATAGATACAGCAGACAATAGAAACAGACTTACAGAGGCTACAGGTGTTAGAGTTTGCACACTGACTTCAAACTAATGATATTATTCAGGTCGAAGAGATTTTAAAAAATCCAACAAGATTAAAATCTCAACCAAGAAAACAACAACAAAACTCAATAACAAATCAAAAGGATATTCCAGATTAAAAGGTACAAAAATTAAAAAAAAAAATGGTTTAAGAGCAGATGAGACACAACGGAAGCAAGAATTTGTAAACCAAAAGATAGATCGGGAGAAAGTACCCAGAATGTAGTAGAAAAACAAAATAATAGAAAACTCGGAAATGATAATAAGACATACGGGACTGTAGTGAAAAGTTCTAACATACGTGCGTTCACTGGAAACCCAGAAGGAAGAAGAGACTGAGGTAGCAGCAATAATAAGAGAGAATGGCTGACAAAATCTTGCAAACTGGTAAAATAAATCAATTCGAAGACTCTATAAATCCTAGGAAACCCAAGCAGGATAAATACACAAACTAATACCTAGACACATCATAGTAAAACTGCTGAAAACCAAAGACAAAGAGAAAATTGTAAAAATAGCAAGAGAAGAAAGATATATTACCTTCAAAGGAGCAAAAATATAGCAGATTTCTCAATGGAAACAACTGAAAGTAGGAGGCTATAAAATATGTGAAAAGCACTGAGCAAAAGTAAGAAAATTACCACTGAAATTCTATACCAGCTGACATAGCCTTCCATAGAAAGGTAAAATAAATAACTTTTTAGACAAACTAAAGCAAATATTAGATGTTTTTATGGCAGAAGGAAAATGTCCAGCCTTGGAGGTACGGTAAAAACAAAACAAAACAAAAAACCGTAGGACAAAATAATGAGTTAAATATGTGGGTCAATAAATAAATATTGACTGCATAAGCCAATAGTTATAATAATGTTTAGCAATTAAAATAAAGAAAATATAAAGCAACAATAAGGATGGAATATAGAATTAGTGGTGTTGGAACATGGGTCAGTAGGACATGGAATAAATGGTGTAAAGTGTTCTAAGTTTCTTGTGTTGTCCAGGAAAAAAAATAAGAGTATCGGTATTACATTTAGTAAAGAAAAAGACACACTTAATATTTAGGGTTATTACTGTATATATTTTAAAGGAATATATGGCTTTCCAGGTAATAAGGAGAAAAATAAGAGAATAATTTCTTGTAGGGCCAGGTGGCTCACACCTGTAGTCCCAGCACTTTGGGAGGCCGAGGTGGGGGGATCACGTGAGATCAGGAGCTAGAGATCAGCCCGGCCAACATGGTGAAACGCCGTCTCTACTAACAATACAAAAATTAGCTGGGCATGGTGGCATGTGCCTATAGTTTCAGCTACTCAGGAGGCTGAGGCAGGAGAATCACTTGAACCCAGGAGGCAGAGGTTGCAGTGAGCCAAGATCATGCCACTGCACTCCAGCCTGGGCAACAGAGTGAGAGTCCAACCCCCGCACCCAAAAAAGAACAAATTATTGTAAAGTTCTCAATCAGTCTGGTACAAACCAATGAAGGAAAGAAAAAGAAACAGAACAAGTAGGATAAATAGAAAATACAGAACCACACCTAGAATTATAGGTAGAATGAAAATTACACATACCAGTAATTACTTTAAAGGTAAATGGACTAAATGCCCCAATCAAAAGACAAAGATTATCAAACTGGATTAAAAAATAAAATTGTAAATTGTAAGAGACATATAAAACTTAAGAATCCAGAAAGTTAAAAAAACACATTTGGAGAAAGATTTAGCTATCATACAAACACAAAACAAACTTGGTTGTAGGTTTTTTTTTATTTTGAGATGGAGTCTTGCTCTGTCACCCAGGATGGAGTGCAATGGCATGATCTTGGCTCACTGCAGCCTCTGCTTCCTGGGTGCAAGCGATTCTCCTGCCTCAGTCCCCTGAGTAGCTGGGATTACAGGCGCACACCCCCAGGCCTGGCTAATTTTTGCATTTTTAGTAGAGACAGGGTGTCACCATGTTGGTCAGGCTGGTCTCGAACTCCTGACCTTGTGATCTGCCCACCTTGGCCTCCCAAAGTGCTGGGATTACAGGTGTGAACCACCACACCTGGCCAGTTGTAGGTATCTTAATATCAAAGTAGACAATGTAAAAAGCATTGTTGGTGTCTTTGCAATGACAAAATGCTTCCTTCACCAGATAGATATAACAATTTTAAACTTGTATGTACCTAGAAACATAGCTTACAAATATGCAAAGCAAAAACTATACAGAAAGGCTTAGACAAATTCATAATCATGTTGGGATATTTTAATGCACCTGTCCCAGTAACTAATAGAATATTTGAACAACATAAACAGTAAAATACAGCAAAATTGAACACACATATATATAATAGAGAGAAAATACATGCATAACAACTAAAAAATACATAGTCTTTATAACATATTTATAAAACTTGAGCAATTTTGTGACGTAAGTCTTAACAAATTTTAAAGGATTGAAATTCTACAGATTATATTCTTTCACCACAATGTTATTAAGCCAGAAATAGGCCAGGCATGGTGGCTTATGCCTGTAATCCCAGCACTTTGGGAGGCCAAGGCGAGTGGATCACCTGAGGTCAGGGGTTTGAAACCAGCCTGGCCAACATGGTGAAACCTGTCTCTACTAAATTACAAAAATCAGGCAGGCTTGGTGGTGGGCGCTTGTAATCTCAGCTACTTAGGGAGGCTGAGGCACAAGAATCACTTGAACCCGGGAGGCAGAGGTTGCAGTGAGTCGAGACCATGGAGACAGAGGGAGACTTCATCTAAAAAAAAAAAGGAAAAAAAAAGGCAGAAATAAAAATAACTAGAAAATCCTTATATTTTGAAATTTAGAAATATCATTCTAATAACACATGGCTCAAAGAAGAAACCACAATAGAAATTAGAACATATTTTCAACTAAATAATAATAAAAATACAAACTATTAAGACTCGTGGGATGCAAAGACTCGTGGGATGCAGGGGAATTTATAGGTTTTAATTCATACATTTGAAGACTGAAGATCAATGAACAAAGTCATCTTTTTTGCCTCTTTTTCTTTCCCTTCCTTCCTCTCCTTCCTTCCTTCCTTCCTTCCTTCCTTCCTTCCTTCCTTCCTTCCTTC
>NW_016814432.1:236247-246565 GCF_001698545.2 Rhinopithecus bieti | reverse complement strand
CCCTTCTCTTTCCTCTCTTACAGAGTCTTGCTCTGTCACCCAGGCTGGAGTGCAATGGCACCGTCTCAACTCTCTGCAACCTCTGCCTCCCAGGTTCAAGCGATTCTGCTGCCTTGGCCTCCCATGTAGCTGGGACTACAGGTGCATGCCAGCACGCCCGGCTACTTTTTGTCTTTTCAGCACAGATGGGGTTTTGCCATTTTGGCCAGGCTGATCTCGAACACCTGACCTTGGGTGATCCACCCACCTTGGCCTTCCAAAGTGCTGGGATTATAGGCATGAGCCACCATGCCTGTTGAACAAAGTCATCTTAAGAAATGAAAAAATGAATAACAAATAAAACAAAGGAAATAATAATGATGGAAGCATAATTAAATAGAGTGCCATTCTATGGTACATACAAAGAATCAAAAAAGCTCACAATTGGTATTTTCAGAAGACTAATAAATTAATATACCCATGGCAGGACTGATAAAGAAGAAGGAAAGAAATAATACATATTTTATTTTATTTTTTTTTTGAGACTGAGTCTCGCTCTGTCGCCCAGGCTGGAGTGCAGTGGCGCGATCTCGGCTCACTGCAAGCTCCGCCTCCCGGGTTCACCCCATTCTCCTGCCTCAGCCTCCCAAGTAGCTGGGACTACAGGCGCCCGCCGCCACGCCCGGCTAATTTTTTGCATTTTTAGTAGAGACGGGGTTTCAGTATGTTAGCCAGGATGGTCTCGATCTCCTGACCTCGTGATCCGCCCGCCTCGGCCTCCCAAAGACCCAGGGTACCCGGCAATACATATTTTCAATAATTAAAATGGGAATATTATTACAGATCCTGCAAATACTAAAATTTTATGAACAATTTTATGTTATTAAATTTGCAAATTTAGATGAAATGGACAAATTGACACAAAGAAATAGAAATCCTGAATATTCCTTTTCTGTTTTGTTTTTTTTCTTTTAAGATGGACTTTCTCTCTTGTTGCCCAGGCTGGAGTGCAATGGCACGATCTTGGTTCACTGCAACCTCTGCCTCCTGGGTTCAAGCAATTCTCCTGCCTCTGCCTCCCAAGTAACTGGGATAACAGGCATGTGCCCCCACGCCCAGCTAATTTTTTTGTATTTTTAGTAGAGACAGGGTTTCACCATGTTAGCCAGGATGTTCTCGATCTCCCAACCTCAGGTGATCTACCTGCCTCAGCCTTCCAAAGTTCTGGGATTACAGGTGTGAGCCATGGCACCCGGACCTGAATATTTCTTTATTAAAGAATTTGAATCTATAATTTAAAGTCTTCCAATAAGAATGCTGCAGACCCAGGTGGCTTTACAAGCAAATGCATACAGGTATCAAAAGAAGAAATAATGGCATTCGTACACAAACTAAAAATTGGAAAAGAGGAAGTACATGACAACTTCTTTTATGAGATCTGTATAACCTTGATATTAAAATCTGACAAGAGGCCAGGTACAGTGGCTCACACCTGTAATCCTAGCCTTTGGGAGGCTGAGGTCAGTGGATTGCTTGAGTTCAGGAGCTTGAGACCAGCCTGGGCAACATTGTGAAACCCTGTCTCTACAAAAAAAAACAAGTTAGCTGGGCATGGTGGCGTGCACCTGTAGTCTCAGCTACTTAGGGGGAACTGATGTGGGAGGATCACTTGAGCTCAGAAGGTTGAGGCTGCAGTACACCAAGATCTTGCCACTGTACTCTAGCCTGGGTGACAAAGTGAGACCCTGTCTAAAAAAAAACAAAAAAAATTGACAGGAAAGAAAAATTTCAGGTGAACCTTCCTCATGAACATAGATTCAAAATTCTAAACATATTATTAGCACACCACATTTAGAAACTTTATTTGCATCAAAACTTTATTTGGTTTATTCCAGAAACAGAAAATTGGCTTAAAATTAAAAATAAATATAAGTCAATGCATTTACAAAATGAAGGAATAAAATCATTTGATTATTTCAGTAGATGACAAAATTCAATATCCATTCATGATTAAAAAAAAAACTTTTAGAAAACTAGGATGGAGACTGAGCTCAGTGGCTCACACCTGTAACCCCAGCACTTTGGGAGGCTGAGGCAGGTGGATCATGAGCTCAGGAGTTCGAGACCAGCCTGGCCAATGTCGTGAAACCCCGTCACTACCAAAAATACAAAAATTAGCTGGGCGTGGTGGTGTGCTTCTATAATCCCAGCTACTTGGGAGGCTGAGATGGGAGAATCATTCAAACCCAGGAGGTGGAGGTTATAGTGAGCTGAGATTGTGCCACTGCACTCCAGCCTGGGTGACAGAGTAAGACACCCTTGAGAGGAGAGGAGAGGGAAGGGGAGGGGAGGGGAGGAGAGGGAAACTAGGATGGAAAGGAACTGCCTTTATCTAATTAAATAGGCCTACAAAATTCCTTCAGCAAATATCATCCCTAATGGTAAAAGCTTTCTCTCTGTAATAAAAATCAAGACCTGATATTCACTTTACTCAATGTCATGCTGGAGGTCCTAAGTGCAGTGTCCCTCACTTTATAGGCACGCTGCATATGCAGTTGGCATCAGTAAAGCAGGGCCACCAAAACTTTATTTTGAAATGATTTGATATCTAAACAAAATTTAAAAAACATCAAATTTAATGCAATATTGTAATAATTCCCTAACCACCCTGCTCCAACCACTTTCTCTTCATAGAGCCAAATTTTTAGAAAACACAGATCAGATTATTGGTGAAGAGACCCAGGACCTGGTCATGAGCTACCAGATTTGCCTGCCTCTCCATCCCATCTTATGTCTTCCTTCCTGTTGTCTGCATTCCAGCTTCACCAGCATTTTCAGAGTCTCAAAGGTGTCATGCACCTTCCACATCTAGACCTTTGGAAAAAGCCCTTTCCTCAGCCTGGGACCATTTCCACTGTCCTGTTCACTTAATTCATCCTTTAGATTTTAGCTCACCAGTTCAGGGACAACCTAATCACAAGTAGGGAATAGCCCCAGTCACAGTGAGCACATCTAGCACCCACAACTTGCTTTCTAATGTGATTTTTCAACAAAAAGGAACCAAGGCTCCTTGGAGAAATGGTTGATTCTAGGACTGGAGCAGAAAATATACAAGATGAGCCTGCAGCATCTTACAATGCCAGAAAGTAAGGAAGTGCTCAAAATACACATTCTCTTACGATTAGAGTATGTCAAAGGCACACAGAAGTCAACTGAAAGAGCTCCTGGTGGCCGGAGTATAGAATCAAGGAAATAAATAATGCATTATGGATTATAATCCAGGGTATAAAATAATCCATGAGTCTCAATTGGTATAAAAAAGATGAATAAATTGATAAGTGGGGCAGAAGAGAGAAATCTCCTATGCAGAAGAATTCCAGACACTTTTTGTAGACACTCTGCCCTCAAGGAGGGGAAACATAATCCTCATTTCTTAAATGTGGGCTGCTCAAAGTGACTCCCTTCCAAACACTACAGTATGGAAAGGGGCAGGGGCTGGTAGTGGAGAACAGTCAGTGTTCAGTGCAGAAATCTGACAAGCACTGTATTTGCTAGGTGATCAAGGTCAACATCAACAGTGAAGTCATGTTGATAGTAGATATCCTTGACACAATGTGATGAGAATGGCATTTTACCTCTGTGGTCTTCCTCTCCCAAACACAAAAGCCCAGTCTAATCATATCATGAGACAAATATCAGACAAATTCCAGTTGAGGACATTCTGCAAACATTTCACAAAATGTACTCTTCAAAACTGCCAAGGTCATCAAAACCAAGAAAAACCTAAGAAACTGCCATAGCCAAGAGAGCATAAGGAGACAGGAGAACTATTAATAGAGGTAATGCGGTATCACGGATGCGATCCCAGGGCAGAAAAAAAGAAAATTAGGTAAAAATTAGGGAAATCTGAATAAAGCGTGTGTTTTAGTTAATAATACTGTATCAATATTGGTTCATTAATTGTGCCATGTGTACCTGACTAAATGTAACGGGGAAAACTGAGTATGGGAACTCTGTGTAGTATATTTGCAATTTTTCTGTAAATCTAAATCTGTTAAAATCTGTATGAAAAACATCAACAATTAAATAAGCTCTAAATAGTGAATAGAATATGGTATACCTCCTACTTCTCATAAATTATTCAAAAGTCTGCCAAGTATTGGTCTGAAGATGGAAATCATATTTTGCTTAAGCTGGAGAGTGGGTACATAGGCCTTGCTGTGTTTTTCTTTATGCCTTTTTGCATATCTAGTATTTCATTTTTTAAAATGCTAAACTGTAAAGCAATTTCATAAAAGCCAAAATGTTGATATCTCCCATGATGGCTACCTCGATTTAAAATATCAAATTATTTGAACATAATTTCTTAATGATTCTGCTTTGCTGGTACCCAAGCATGGCCAGTGTGCCCACGGGGCACTGGGCACTGTCTCTGGGGAAGCAGCAAACCAGACTCATCTCTAGGTGGCCTGGGCTCAACAGCTTCCTGCCATTTTCTTTGATTGGTAGTTAAGGTTTGTTGTTTTTTGTTTGTTTGTTTGTTTTGAGAGGGAGTCTCGCTCTGTTGCCCAGGCTGGAGTGCAGTGGCGCTATCTCGGCTCACTGCAAGCTCCGCCTCCCCGGTTCACGCCATTCTCCTGCCTCAGCCTCCTGAGTACCCGGGACTACAGGCGCCGCCACCACGCCCGGCTAAATTTTTTGTATTTTTAGTAGAGACGGGGTTTCACCGTGTTAGCCAGGATGGTCTAGATCTCTTGACCTCATGGTCCGCCCGCCTCGGCCTCCCAAAGAGTGAGCCACCGCGTCCGGCCGGCATTTTTTTTTTCCCCCCTGACAACTTAATATGTATCTATCCTAATAGATTGCCAGCTACCTGGGAGCAGGGATGATTGTATATACATTGATTAGCAAGGTGCTTGGCATACAATAAATGGTCAATAAGTATTTATTGAGTGACTATGACTTAATGATTCAAAACTTAGACCCTAGAGTTACCTGGACCTGAGAATGAAGTTTAGCTTCCCCACTTACGAGGAATGGGGTGAATAATAATGCCTAGTCCTGAAGGCGCTTTGTGGACGAATGTGCTTACTTATTATGGTTCTTTGTAAATGTTAGCTATGATTTTTATTAGGTGCTTGCTGAATTAAATAGCTTAATATTTGTAAAGTGCTTAGAACTGTTTCTGAAAGAGGGTAAGTGATTCTTGTTTGTGTTTATTTATTTTTTTAATGTTGCTGTTGACCAAATTAAACTTCACATTCATTTTGTTTAGTCTGTTAGGGATATTCTTTGGAAAATCTTCTACATTCTGTGGAAAGATAAGGCCTAAAATGCACACTATTCTGATTTGTTCAAAATATATCACTCTGGGACATGTGTAATTTAGAAAGGAACCTGATCTGAACACTTCTGTAGTAGTTATGGAGAAGCAATATGTACTACAAAAAAGGAATCATTCAATCATTTAAGAAAATGGCTGTGCACTACAACAATACCATTCGTATATAATTAACAATCCACCTTCGCAAGGGTTTGTTACCTGGTTTCAAAACATTGGCTTTCAAACTTTTTGCCCTAGCTCAAAATGTAAGAAATACATTTTACATTACGACTTAGTATACAATAATATATATGTGTGTGCACATATACGCATATATATACATGCCTAAATATTTGTGTATATATATGATGGAAACAAAATTTTACTACACAATGGTCATTCCTAGTAAAGTGATGGATGCTCTCTAATACTGTTTTTAGTTCCAGTAGGTGAGAGGGTAAGATAATTTGCACTTTTTTCTTTTCTTTTTTTTTTTTTAAGACAGAGTCTTGTTCTGTCACCCAGGCTGGAGTGCAGTGGTGCAATCTCGGCTCCTTGCAACCTCTGCCTCCTGGGTTCAAGCAATCCTCTTGCCTCAGCCTCCCAAGTGGCTGGGATTATAGGCGCATGCCACCACACCTGGCTAATTTTTGTATTTTTAGTAGAGATGGGTTTTTGCCATGTTGGCCAGGCTGGTCTTGAACTCCTGAGCTCAGGAGATCCACCTGCCTTGGCCTCCTAAAGTGCTGGGATTACAGGTGTGAGCCACCACCTCCAGCCGAGAATTTGCACTTTGAACAAGTCCCAAGTTGATGCCGTTGCTACTAGTCTGGGGACCACACTTTGAGAACTTCTACACTAGACAATACTAGTGATTGAAAAAAAGTCAAGCCCCACTAAGTGCCTCCAAGTGCTGGTCTGGCCCCCCGTCTTCAAACTCATTTACACTTTGCTTTAGATTCAACATCCACCTGCTCCTGTGATAATTCTGGGTTCCTCCACTTTTGGTGGGTCTTGTGTTTCTATTTTCCTTACCTGTTAAAATGTCCACACTCATCTCTTGCTTAGTTGTTCTCTCTCTCTCTCTCTCTCTGTCTAGAAATGGAAAGGTAAAGAGGATACTAGGATGGTCTGACTTGAGAGACAAATGCAATTAATCATCACAATAATTCAAGGGAAAGTTATACAGTACTTGCTATTTTTTTCCAGGGATCCAAAATGAGTTAGTTACTGCCTTGGCATAAAGTCAACCAAAATTACGGGAATATCTGTGCCTATTTCCTCTTTATGATTTTGGTCTTTTGCTTTCCAAAATGGGGTAATGTATAAAATTATCAGTGAAAAACTTCCTTGCTCTTGGTCATTATTTTAATCAAAAAAAAAGTTCAACAAGTACATATTACAAAGATTCTCTTGGTAGAACACCGTTAGCTAAGTAGAAAAAGGAACCGTACTGAAACACTAAATCTAGTTGAAAAAGCAAATGATCCTTAATTGTAGATTGAGGAACTCTGGCCAGTGACGTTATCATAGCCTAAGAGGAAACTGGGGAAATCAAATGTTAAGAGGTCTCAGATTGACATCACGAGGGCAAAGAGATGAAATAAATAGTGGTATGTGGCCAAGGAACAGCAGTGTGGCAGCTGGCTACTGGCTTCCACATGAAAGAGAGAAATGGTACCTACCTGGGACCAACATGGAGGGAGGCAGAGAGAGGCTGCCCCTCCAAATGGGGAAACTGACTCTTTGGGCAGGAAAGGAAACAGTGACTGAAAAAAGGAAATCAGCTGTTATTGGTTGAACAGAAAAGGGTACTGGTTTCCATTCTAAGCTTTCAGGGAAGGAAGAACTGGTTGGCTCCCAGTTCAGACAAAGCCTCTAGCATCTGAATTAATCTTATAACTGGTTTTGTATGCTTCTCTCTTTTGCATCTCAGGTTTAAAATGTTCTTTCTTTTGAGTGGGTGATTGAGATGGAAGTTCCACTGTTTTCTGCAGTAGGCACTCTATGACAAGAATGTCACTTAATTTCCCTTTAGCCACCGTGGGTTTAAAACAAACAAACTTAGGTCGCATCTTCATAAAAATCACAACTAAATTTTGGGTTATGGAGGAGGTAACCAGGATAGAATATGCTTTGGGGGTACAAAACTGTTGAAGGGAATCATTATCAGCAGCTTTTCACAGCTACCCAACCATAAAATGCATTTGGCTCTGAGAGTAGTAGTAGCCAGATTTTGGCTTCTTTTGTTTTTTTCTGTCCCATCCCCCATCTCCTCTTGGATGCCTTGGGATTCAAATGTAGATGAAATGCAGATTGTTGGGAGAAAGGAAGACGTGCCTGGTTTGGCTGGTAATTGGGAAAAGAGGAGGATCTCAAACTTAAGGTTTTAGTCATTGTTCTCCTGAGATGGGAAAAGGCTGTGATTCTTGATCTGAAGAGTCTTACCATGGGTAGTACTTGCCATCGATGATCAATTGTTTGGATTTGAGGAGGAGCGAATTGAATTATGTTGGCCTACAACAACAGGAGCAGGTCAGGTAAGAATCTTTTATTGCTGGTAGACGTGTATTTTAATCATGTGTGCACATCGTCTCTCTTGGTGACCACTTCTCAAATCTTTCAAGAGTCATATGTCTTACTAGTACATACTATTGTGCTGTATTTTTGGTGCAATCTTCTCGATGTGCTTAGGGGATGTGATTTCACTTTTATTCTCAAGCCACTGAGAAAATACTTTAATAGCACCCACACACGTGGTCATGGAAACTACAGAACTTCACTGTTTCATAAAAGGTGGAAATTCCAAGTCATTAAATAATCTTGGGCATGTTTACTTCTGCTATGAGTGCTGATAAAATGTTTATGTAAAAAAGTGACGGAGGAAAGCAGAGTTTGCTTAAAAGTAAGACAAATTGGACGAATGAGTTTAAAATATATATGTATGTGTGTGTGTGTGTATATATATATATATATATATATGCAAAATAGCATTCCATAAATCTGAGTTTTAAATGGAGGGCAGATGAAAGGAACAAAGTGGACAATTGAGAACTTGCTCAACTTCTCAGGTAGTTGGAACTTAGGAGTATGGCTCACTCCTGCTTTGTTATAGAGGCTACCGGTGGTTACTCTTAATGTTGTAGACTAAGGATAGCAGCGTAACATTCCAGATTGTCAAGATTGAAAAGCTACGTAAATTGACAAAGGTCTATGCAAATTGACATTTTTGAGGCTATAATTCTTCCCCTTTTTGTTTCCACAATGGGCAAAATCACCTTACCAGCTCAATATCTGAATATGTTTGTTGTGGATGTCTACATTCCTTTCTTTCCCTCTCCTGGGCAACAATGGAAGTTTTGGAGACTCCTTGGAGACCACAATACCATTAAGCACATGGTGGAGCTCCTCGGGAATGCCTGAGCTTGTGGATATTCTGAAGGGGGCAATAATTAGGGTAATGGTCATGGGGAGAAGTGCTTGTATTTGTATTGGTCCATCATTGCATAATAGGCTTATATGTTAGATGTATCTGTTTATTTCCTATTGAGCTGCTCTTTCTTTTTTATAGTTTATTTTGCTTGAGGGATTTTTAACTGTCACCTGCCAGCACTTGAGCGCTTGCCGAAGTGTGCGCTCAATGCTTTGGGATTTCTCAAATGTATAAAGTCCTACTCCTTGCCTTCAAGGAACTTGCAACTTTTGTTGAATCGGTATACCTAGAGAGAAGGCAACAATGAAATGCAGCAAATAATGGAAATGCTAAGTGAGAGGAAAGAGGCGCTGTTTGGAGGAGGGAGAGGGAATTGGCTGGGCCATCAGGGAAAGAGGCAGAACTTGAGGCCCCTTGACCAGTAGATGAAGTGGTGACTTTAATTTGCGATTCTTGTGCAAGCATTTCATAATGGGAATTGGATGTGTAGGTATTGGGCTTTCTTGTGGACACTGAAATTCCATTCATTAAACACCACCTTATTTCCTATACAGAGAATGGTGCTAGGGGCCAGCGTCAAATTTGAAGATGAAGTCTGATTGAAGGTCATCGTTTGGAGATGGGGTGGGGTGACGAGTAGACAAACATTAAAATAAGATGAGTGCTGCAGGCAGCACGCATGAGCGCTTAGGCAGCGCTTGAAGAGAGGGAGTTACCGATTTGGCCCTGGAAGTCAGCAAGGCTATCCTTTTAAGGTGATGCCTGAGCTGGGAGTTTGTTTGAAAAGGTGGGGACCGCAGGTAGAAGCACTGCTTAAGGGGAACGGCGATCCGACTGGCAGTCACTTAAGGGTCGACGTGGTGCTTGTTCCTGGGCGTGGGGAGGGCGGGAAACCGCGAGGTCTGTAAGACGCCCCGTGGTTGTTGAAACGCTGTTGGGGGGGCACAAACAAATAGGGCTTTAGCCAGAAAACTGGTGGGAAGAGCCTGGTGGCTCCAAGGTAGGTTCGGAACTGGAGCGAGATGGAGCACGGAGGAGTGAGGCGGCCCGAAGGATGCCCGGAGAGACCTGGAGGAACTGGAGAGGGCTTCCCTATGCAGGGCCTGGGGCAGAAGGTGAACTAATGCCTCCGCAGTGCCCCGTGGGGAAGTTCCGCATACACGGCCAGAGGGTTCGGAGTTGCCGGCTGTCTGGGGGAGTTGGGCCAGGAAGCCCCTTCTTTCGCCACCGATGGGGCACGTCCAGGGCCCGGCAGGTGTGCCCTGGCAGTAGATCTTCCCTGGGAAGTGGAGCGCGAGCCAGCCCTCGCTGTTCTGAGCGAGGGCCTGTCGTGTAGTCCACACCGTTCCGCGAAAAGAACTACCATTGACAGCCTCGTTCGATTAGAACCCGGACCTCCCGGGAATCCAGACTCCGTCCCCTCCCCGCTGAGCTTCGGAGGAGGCGGACGCTCCAAGAGGAACCCGGAGGCCTGGCGTGGGGGGAGCTGCGGGCAGAGCGGAGGCAGCCGCGCCCTCGCGCCGCCCTCCGCCGCGCCCGGCTCCCACCCCCGGCCTGCCGCCGAGCCAGCGTGCCAGCCGGAG
>NW_016814432.1:211471-235066 GCF_001698545.2 Rhinopithecus bieti | reverse complement strand
GCCGTGGGGAAGTGGTGCTGACACAAGTGACTTGCTCAGACTGAGCTCAAAGTGCTTTTGGCGTGGGTCATGGAAGTGGAGCCCCCGTTGCCGCTCGGCGGGGACCGTGGGCGGTGCGGGGGGTGGGGGGGGGGGGTTTCTTGACCATTTAATAAAACATTTGCGAGAGGGTTTTGCCCCCGGTCGGGGGGTGGCGGGGAGAAGACCAGTGCAAACGCTTTCGACTTTGCTCTTCGCCAAAGCGATGCAAAATCTCGCACCGAAAATGCTAAATGTTGACCACATGCTTTAATTAGGTTAGCATTGTGGCCAGAGCCAGGAAATTTAAATTTAACGCTGATACACCGTCATTCATTTGCGCCGCAGCGTTGCAAATGAGAAGGGCATAGCCAGAACTGTAAGTTATGGTCGATGGATTTAAACCAGCTTCCAGTTTGAGAGTTACCAGTTTGGATCGTTAGACATGTTTTGTATGTCTCCATGTAACTTCTTTCGACGTATTTCAAAGTAGACTTCCTGGGAGTGCAGAAGTTTGGAAGGCTTTCTGTTCTTCTGGGTAAATGATGGTCTTGTTTCACATGTATTTATAAATAAGTTCCTGAGAGACTTAAAACTTGGGAAGACTCTCTAGACTCACCTTTGTGATGCGTTTAGGGACCCGGGTGTTGAGGGACTAAAGGAAACATCTATAACAAGTAGAGCCCTGTGGCCCCAGGGATCCTTTCAGTTGTCTTCTCTTGTGGGCGTATTATTGCTGTTGGCATAGAGTAGAGCTTTGTTGTCTGCGATGTTAGTCTTGTGGCAACTTTTTTGGTGCTTTTTAAGAGCAAGTGTTTGCAAAAGTTCTCAGGAGGAAGCTGCCTTCTGTAGAATTAAGGGTAAGGTTGTTGCTTCTTACATTGTATGTGGTCAGTATACCTTAGCTGGTACTGGAAATGTTACATTCTTTTCAACCATTTTACACATTAGCTGTGCCCCACTGTATTCAGGATACTGTTTTAGGTCATTTGGGGATGTAAAAGAAGAAAAATCTCCCTGTTCTCAAGGAGCTTTCCTTCTAGGAAGGAAAGTGTGTCTGTCTGGAAGACACAGAAATAGAGGCTAGGATGTTTGAGGTTGAGGTCTTCCAGGTGAAGTCTGCACAGGGGGAAGTACATAGCATGAGGGTATGGGGGATTTTAGTTTCTACATTAGGTCATTCTTTGGTTGTTTAGTCTTGGCATTTGCTTTTATGAGTATAATTACATAATCAGTTCCATCGGTGGATGAGAGTAGTACCTTATACGTAAGTTGTATCCTATGTGTAATAAGAATGATTCTGAAGACAGCACATTTCCCACCAGTACATTATGAACTAAGGTTAGTTCCTTCTGTGCTTATTCTGTATATTCAGGTTTCTATTCTTATCAGAAATCATTAATGAGTAACATTTTGTACTAAGTCTGTGTTCATTTAACGTTTATTGAATGCTTGCCATATGGAGGTTTCACGGGGAAATATTGAGGTATAAGAATGGTTCATGCTTTCAAGGAGTGTCTATTGGGGAGGAAGTAAGTATATTGCAAATAAATGATACACCTGCACAATTGAACTTCTGATTCTGGGTTTTATTTTAGTTTTGGAAAAAGGTATTATAGAAGTATAGTACAGGTGATAAATTTAAGTATGTGTAGTAAATATGTAGTGGCCAGTATCTTTCAAGGCAAAATTTATAGCTTTTCCTTTACTTGTAGGCAACACTGTGTCTGTGTTACCGTTGAACACTCTATGTTACCGTTGAAAGTTGACATTGAAAGTTTTGCATAGCAGTTGAGAGCCTAGATTTGGAGTCAGACAACCCAGTTAGTGACTTCCAACTCTGTCAACTTGGGTAAATTAGTCTTGAAAGCTCAGTTTCCTCATCTGTGAAATTGGGATCAGTGTTTCCCTTACAGAGCTATGAAGTTTAAATGAGAACATATGTAAAGCCCACCCTAAAATTCCCATGGCAAGCACTCAGTAAGTGATGATGATTGCATTGTAACTGGCTTAAAATGCCTCCCTGAAACCTGGTTTTGTTTCTAGAGGTATAGTTGTATTGTTTTCATAAAGGCGGTATTATTTGTAGGGCAGAAGTGATACGCACTTGTAAATGAACACGATCATCTGACAAGGCTGGGAAAGACACTAAGATACTTTTTGTGGCCAAGTCAAGGGATGTTAGTTGCCTTGTTTTGTCCATTTCTGCCTAAACTGAAACAGAAGTTTTATATTTGGCCTCAAGCTCCACGAATCTAGAGGGATGTATTGGCAGGAGGAAATGTGAAGTCTTGCTTTTTTGAACTCACGTGGTCTGGTAGGGGGACAGGTCTGCAGTAACTTTGGGAACTTGGGTGAGTTACCCAACTGCTGAGCCTTGGTTTTCTCGCCTACAAGAAATGTCTCCAATACTTAGCATGGAGCCTGGTATGTAGTAATAGGTCTTTAGTAAATGTTTAAATGGCTATTGAAACTAGGCTTTGTGGACAAAAAATAAAGGAACAGATCCTGGAAAAGATGGGTAGAGCATGAGCCTTGCAAAATTTAAAGAGTTACTATTAGTTGAAAGATAGAATAGATTTGCTCCCTACTTTTCCAGCAGCTCAGATTGAAGAAAAACAAATTTTTGATGCGGCATAGGTTAGAACTTCATAGTTTTCACAAAAAGACAAACATCCTTTACATCACTCTTCTAATGTAAAGGGCCAGATGATACATATTTTAGACTTATGGGTTATATTAGGGTCTTTGTTGCAACCGCTCAGCTCACTTCATGTAGTGCAAAAGCAGTCATAGATTCCTATATGAATGTGCGCGGTCTCTCAAACTGCTTATGGGTAGTAAAATTCATTTAGTATATTTTATATCATTTTTATGTGTCATGAAATACACATTTGTTTTTTTTTTCCAATCACTTAAAATGTAAAATGATTCCTAACTTGTAGGTTCCACAAAAATAGGCAGTAGGCTGGCTTTGCCCTGTAGGTTGTTTGTTAAACCCTGCTGTGGGTGATCAACTGTCATAGTCTGTTTAGGAACCTGAGTTTACTCAAGGGTTGAGGATATGTGTACGTTAGATGGTATTTCTAACTTTCATCCCAGCTCTAGACTTAGAGCTAGAAGATCTGGGTGGTATTCCTCCCTGCTTTCCTCCCTCCCTCCCTTCCTCTGTCTCTTTCTTTCTTTCTTTTTTTTTTTTTTTTTCTGGAGACAGTCTTGCTCTGTCTCCCAGGCTGATATGCAGTGGTTTGATATCCGCTCACTACAACCTTTGCCTCCCGGGTTCAAGCTATTCTCATGCCTCAGCCTCCCGAGTAGCTGTGATTACAGACGTGCACCCTCCCTCGCTCCCCAGCTATTGTTTTGTATTTTTAGTAGAGACAGGGTTTAACTATGTGGGCCAGGCTGGTCTCAAACTCCTGGCCTCAAGTGATCTACCCACCTTGGCCTCCCAAAGTGCTGGGATTACAGGCATGAATCACTGCACCTGGCCTTCCCTTGTTCTTAGAAGCTTGTTAAGTAACTTGTCTTGTACTTGTCTTAACTATCTCTCCTAAACTTTCTCATCAGTAAAATAGGGAGGATGATAACTAAATAATTGAGGCTTAAATGGCATTAGCATGTAAAAGCAATTCTACAAAACATTTTCCATTTTTAAAGAAGAAAAAACACCCAACTCTCAAACCATGAAACCAAACCTGTTTTCTCTTCTTAAAGATTTAGGATTTGAAAATATTCTATAAATTGATTATATCACCAGCGAAAGCTGTGAGGTCAAGAGGACCTTAATTTAACTTATTTAGATAATTATCTAAATTATCCACCATAAGACTTTGTTCACGTGGGACTGAATAAGGAACGTATGCTGCAGTAAAATGGAATAAGCATTCTCTTTATTTGTATATCTTAATAATTCCTTTTTTCCTCAGTAGATGTGGAGTTATTCCCTTGAGAACTCCTGTAATAGTTAATTTAAATTTCAATAAACTCTCAATGATTAGTCTTGACCTTCTGAGAGAATATTTATATTTTCATTTTCAAAAATGGAAGTAAGCTTTTAAGAATGAACTCATATCTGGTGTGTAAAAAGTTGTTTTAAAGTTGATTAGTTTGAAGGGATAATCAGGATTTGCAGGGGAAGGTAGGTCCTTGGAATCTTCCTACTTTGGGATAAGATTCCTGCTCTCTCCTATGCACCACAAGGCTTTTACTTATGTTGACCGAAAGCAGTTATGAATAGTCTCAATCTGTAGTTCAAATGGAAGTCACAGACCAGGACACCTTTCATGGATGTTGGCCAAGCTAAGTCAGCATGTGTTGTATGTGGTGTCGCTGTCTGAAAAGATTGGGATCACCAAAATTAGGAAAGCAAAAGAGTTCATTTGAGTTACAGAGTTGATAGTGAGGCAGTGAGGTCAAACATGCGTGTGTGTTTTGAAAATAAATAGCCTATCTTAAATGCTCTTTTTCCTGTGAGTTGCTGAGAATATTATTTATTCATTTGCTCCAGCAACAGTGTGGAGACCTCCCATGTGCTTTTCCTTTGAGCTACTTTCAATTCCTGTGTACCAGAATAGTGTGTTTTCATTCTTGCTGTGATATCTAAGAATCATAGACTTTTCCCTCATGCTCTGTAATGATTTTAACCACGGAGAATATTTTCATGGTATGTAGGCAACACTTTCTTCGCATTGTTCTGGTTCACAGTTTTGGATAACTGTGATTCACAAAGCCAGGTCTGAAATGAATTCTTTTGTAAATAAGGAGTGATAGTTTTTATATTGTGAGCACTCCTAGGTGGAACAGGACCAGCCTGGGGTCTTTTTTCAATTCAGATTCTTGAACCCAAACTATGAGATTTAATGTTCAGTGTTTGGATGGAGACCGGAATCTTATGTTCCGAAAAGCTTCTTTTTGGAATGCAGGTGGATTTAGGAGCCTCTGGATACGCCCTTCTGTGTTTCAGACCCTTAGGCTATGCGTGGAGGTGGGTGGGGGTGGATTGGGGATCTGCCTGGCAGAAGAGGAGCTCTAAGTGGACCATACTGTTGCTTTCTGCAGGCTCCTTGACCCACTGCTAGTTGTTAACTGAGTAATTCCAGGAAGGGAATGTGACAAACATCAGGTAGTTAGCTAAGGGTGTTGTAATTTCTGTTTTCTGTCTTGATTGCCTGGCACGTTTGTCCACTAGAATGGAAGTGCTTTAAAGCTCAGATTCGTTTCCTGGTCATTATTTTCCACAGCTCAAAATATTGCAGTCGTTGCATAATTGTTGAGTTACTTTAATGGAAGAGTGAATTACAGGAATGAGTCTCCATTCTTGACTCCTTGCTTACCTCCAGGTTCCTCCTTCCCTAAGCATCATGCCTCTTGCTGTTCCTTTTACATTTTGTTCCTCATCTCCTTACATGGTTTCAACTCTAGAATGGAGAATTTCACTGTTTCCCACACAAACTTAATTCTCTTCAGCCTTTTAAGCTGGGCAAGGTTTTGGGGTTCATGTTCTCCAGGAAGTCTGGGGAGGGCCTATTACAAGTCTAGGTATGACTTTAAATACAGTTATAACCTCAACTAGAATTTTATGAAAATTTGTACAAGTACATATGAGCATATTTCGGGGGGAGAGAATGAGGAGCTTTCATCTGATTCTCAGATGGATAGAGGACCCAAAGCAAGTATTAAAAAGAGCATTGAGACCTTTGAACTAAGACTTAACTGTGGCTGCCCTCCATGGACCACTTTGACATTATTTTTGTCGAACTGTCCTCTGCCACAACCTGAAGTAAAACCTCACTGATTGGTTTTAGAAGTCATATACTGTTTCCAGTCTTTAAGTGACTAATTTTGCAACTATGCATACATGAAGTCTAAAGATAGTCAGTATTTAATGGCACTTCTGACAATGTAAAGATTTTACAATCCTTGAACCCTGGTGCATTCCTGAACTCACATGCTACTGCTTTCTTATTGCCCATGAAAAAACCTTCATCAAATAGAACATTATTATTTTATACAACCTTTCTTTAGATTCACCTATGACTTTACTAGTTTCTTCACCAGTTTCTTCAATCAGATCATCCATTTTCTATCTCAGAACTTCCTTCTGGGATTTTCTTTTTTTTTCTCAGGTGTATCCTTTAGAGATTTCTTTAGTGAAGGACTGTGGATGGAAAAGTTTCTAGTTTTTTTTTGTTTTTTGTTTTTGTTTTTTTTTAATCTGGACATGTCTTTATTTTGTCATCATTTTTGAAAGAGATTAGTATTTCAGATAAAATTGGTTAATTGGTTCATTTCTTTCCTCTCATTCTGAAGATGGTGCTCCATTGTCTTCTGCCTTGCCTTTGCGCTATTCTTGGGACTTTTTTTTTTGAGATGGAGTTTCACTGTTGTCGCCCAGGCTGGAGTGCAGTGGCATGATCTCGGCTCACTCAGCCTCTGCGTCTCTGGTTCAAGTGATTCTCTTGCCTCAGTCTTTCAAGTAGCTGGGATTATAGGCGTGCACCACCATGCCTGGCTGATTTTTGTATTTTTAGTAGAGACAGGGTTTCACCATGTTGGCCAGGCTGGTCTCGAACTCCTGACATCAAGTGATTCACCTGCCTCAGCCTCCCAGAACGCTTGGATTACAGGGGAGAGCCACTGCACCTGGCTGAGACTGTTGTCAGCATAGGTGTAGACACTTTCTAGGAGATCTGTCTTCTGTCTCTGGTTGTTCTTGAGATCATCTCTTTGACTTTGGTTTCCTCTTGTTTAATACAACAGTGTATTTTGTGTGATTTGTTTTTTCAGATGGGTATATGTTGTGCTGCTTTTTGAATTTGTGCCTCATCAGTTCGAAAATGAATTTGGCCAATTTGTCTTCAAATAACTGCTTCTCTGTACTCGTCTGAAATTCCAAGTAGACGTCTGTTGGATCATTTCATTCTCTCTTCCTTGTCTTTTACCCTTTCATTTCCATCTCCTTGTCTGTGTTTTATTTTCTTTTTATGTGCTGCATTTTAGGTATTTCCTTGGATCTAAACTATAGTTCACTAATGAGCTGTGTTTAATCTGCTGTTTTATTCAACCATTGAGTTTTAATTTTCAGTAATTACCTTTTTTTGCTTTGAAATATTCTGGTGAGTTTTTACCTAATCTGCAATTCATTTTTTAAGTCTTTGGTGTTTTTCCATTTTTATGATTTAGTCATTATTTTGGGTTGGGGGCAGTTACTTAGGCAGTTGGGATATTTTGCTTGTTTCCTACAAGTGCTATATAGTATCACTCTTAATGAGAATTATATTTTATTAAAGATCTAGTTAATTTGTAATGAGAGGGCCCTTTGGAGTAATGTTTGCTTTTATTGCCAGAATCTGAAGAAACCTTCTTGATTTGGAATTTGTGGCATGGGCAGGGATTGAGGGTTTGAACCAACACTTGAGATTTACCTAATGATATTGAAAATGCAAAACAGTAGATTTCAAGCGGACTGTTTATGAAAATGGATTATAATAGTTATAACACAGTTGCTTCTGAAGCAAAATGTTCAACATCTTTGTTCTGTCTGCCTTGATATGTAATCTTGTACCACATAATGATACTTTGGTCTTCTGATGGTGGTCCCATAAGATTATAATACCACATTTTTACTGTACCTTTTCTATGTGTAGATACACAAGTTGATATGGTTTGACTGTGTCCTCAAATCTCATTTTGAATTGTAGCTCCCATAATTTCTGCGTATCATGGGAGGGACCCTGTGGGAGGTAGTTGAATTGTGGGGTGGGTCTTTGCCGTGCTGTTCTCCTGATAGTCTCATGAGATCTCATGGTTTGATAAAGAGAAGTTCCCCTGCGTAAGCTCTCTTGCCTGCCACCATGTAAGATGTGACCTTGCTCCTCATTCACCTGTCTCCATGATTGTGAGCCACCCCCCCAAGCCATGTGGAACTGAGTTAATTAAACTTATTTCCTTTATAAGCTACCCGGTCTTGGTTATGTCTTTATTAACAGTGTGAGAATGGACTAATACACAAGTCCTTACTGTTGTGTTATAATTGCCTGCAGTATTCAGTACAGTAACATCTGTACAGGTTTGTAACCTGGGAGCAATAGGCTCTACCATACAGCCTAGGTGTGTAGTAGGCTACAACATTGAGGTTTGTGTAAGTTCACTCGGTGAGGTTCGCACAACAGTGAAATTGCCTAACAACGCATTTCTCAGAACATATCACTGTAGTTAAGCAACGTGTGACTGTATAGTATACTTTCTTTTTTGTGGAGAAGTCAGCTTCGATATATTTAGAGAATGTCTTTTGTTTTATTTACCTTTTGTCTCATTTGTATTAGGCTCTCTGCTATGTGAAGTTTTCTATGTTGGTAGTTTCCTAGTGTTGTTGATAAAACCCAACAATGTTGACTGCACATCATGAATGTTCTTTGGTTAAAATGTATCCATTTTTCATCTGTACCCATTTTTCATTAGTAGTTTACTGTTTAGGAATTTAGGGCATCACGTAGTCACACATAGAAGCTTCTCTTAGTTTATTAATAGCATGTAACTAATGTGGACATCCCAGCTCTTTAGCGTATCTGAGAACCAGGACAAAAACAGTCGTCTTAGTTTGCAGAAGGATCCACCACCCCATGCACATTGGACGACAGCTCTGGGTCTCTCTTGGAGACTGTTGACATTTCCTTTAGGCATTATGTACTCAGACTTAACTGGCATCTTTAGCATGTTAGAAGCAGGTTATTTGGTAAAGGAAAAGGCTCTGCCAGAGGCCGGTGAGTTGATGTTAGTAAGTTTGCTTGTGAAGTTTACTGAAGAGGGTAGCTGGTGATGACACTCCAAGTCTTGGGGTAACAGTCTCTGTGGGGCCAGTCCTGCACCCCTTAGAGCAAGTGAAGGGCACGCTTATGAAAGAAAAGGCGTATGTCGCAAAGAGCTATCAAGAAGAGTTTTTTTTTTTTTTTTTTTTTGAGACGGAGTCTTGCTCTGTTGCCCAGGCTGGAGTGCAGTGGCGCAATCTCCGCTCACTGCAAGCTCCACCTCCCAGGTTCATGCCATTCTCCTGCCTCAGCCTCCCGCGTAGCTGGGACTACAGGCGCCTGCCACCATGCCCAGCTAAGTTTTTGTATTTTTTAGTAGAGATGGGGTTTCACCGTGTTAGCCAGGATGGTCTCGATCTCCTGACCTTGTGGTCTGCCTGCCTCAGCCTCCCTCAAGAAGGGTTTTTAAAAAGTGTTGCTATATAAGTGTAAGTGAAAAGAAGGAAGTCTACTTTTATGGTAAACTTAAATGCAAATTTTATGGTCGTTTCCACCCAAGTCCTCCTAACAGCAGAGGAGCCAGCAGGTATTCTCCTAAGGAGCTGGAGTTGGGAGTGGGGAAGAAATGGCTTTTGCAAGCCTGACCTGTTGTTTGCAATCTCAAGTTACCTTACAAGTTTTGTGATGTTAACCATGTAGTCCATACCATTTTTGGGATTCAATATGAAATATTTTAAACATATTTACCAAGGAACTCTTGTCCATGGATCCTTGATTCAGGATGATGTTTCAGGAAGCTGAGCTGTGGATCAGTGGCCTTGTGTGCCCTTGGTCTCTGGCTGTGTGTATGCCCTCCGGCTTCAGAAGCAGAGACGGACCGTGCTATCTTCCATAATGATGCTGGGTAAAGGAGGCATTAGCGATTTGGTGAAATGTAAATAAGATTGGAATTAAGTAGTTCAAAAAAGATGTAAAAGCTGGTTTTACTAGTTGTTTTCACCTAAAGATGAAAAAATACTTGTTTTCTGTCTGCAGTCATCTTATTGCTAAGGATTCAAGGGAAGGTGTACTAGCAGTTTTTGTCTCGAGTCTCCCTGTTTATTCTCTGTACTTTTAAAAAAGTGATGGTGCTGTTGCCTTGAGCTGGCTGTGGGAGCATTTGTAGGGTCCCTGTTGGAATGAGGAGCAATCTGCTTCGTAACTGCTCCCTGTCTGTGGGCTAGACCAAAGTACCCTTGGAAAACGCCGTGTCTTCCAGGGAGTTTCCACCCTTTTTCTCCTCCCCCTTTCCTGAGTTTTATTGTCTGCATGTCCAGCTGTGTCCCTCTAACCTGATTTTCAGCCATCTGCCAGGTCCCTCGAGTTGAGGCTTCATTCCTCCTGTCCTGATTCTTGACCCTGGCTTCTGCACTTGCTGTGGCTCTGCAGAGCTCTGGCCTTGGAAGTAGAAGAATGGCTGCCCACTTGTGTTTGTGTTACCTGGCTTTTCATCTGCACAGTCCAGAGGGAAGTTTTCAACCGTCTTACACCTCAGGCGTGTGAGGTAGGGTGTAGCCAACTCTGCCAGCAGGACAGGCTTCTGGGGTTCTTAGTCCTCTAACTTCTCTCTCATATGCAGATGAGCTTTTGAGCTTAAAGCAAGAGGCGAGTGATTATTTTATCAGCACCTTTAGGGATGCAAAGAAGTAGGTGTGTGTTTGAGGGGAGGTGCTTGCTAGACTGATTTGTTGTGCGCTTCCTTCAGAGTGCACCGAGATGAGGAAGAGTCCCCCCAGAATCCTCTGGCACGCCATCCTGTAGCACCACTGGATTCTGCTCATAAATGAGCTCTTTGAAAAAGTCTGGATTCAGTTGCTAGATACGTATCTAAATGTGCATTCCTCAGTCCTTCCTAAGTAGCTCTAGATTGGGGCTGCTTAAAAATGAAGAGGCTGCAGTGACTGTAGAGAGGATGTTGAAAAGATCATGGAAATGAGGTCCTGTGGAAGTGCCTGTGTCTGCCTTGGCAGAAGAAGTTCAGTGCTGAGACCAGACACGTTCAGCTTGCCCAGGAACCTGATGAAAGTCAACAGAAATCGTGGCCCTGAGCTGGGCAGATTCATGGCAACAATGCCCCCTCACCTTTGACAGAAAGGTAGCTGGGAGAGACCAAAGACATGAAGGTGGGGCTGGGGACAGGCTGCTCTGAAATTCAAATCTTTTTTTTGTTTTTTTTTTTGTTTGTTTGTTTTGAGACAGTCTCGCTCTGTCACCCAGGCTGGAGTGCAATGTCACGATCTCGGCTCACTGCAACCTCTGCCTCTCGGTTCAAGTAATTCTCCTGCCTCGGCCTCCTGAGTAGCTGGGACTACAGGCGTGCGCCACCACGCCTGGCTAATTTTGTATTTTAGTAGAGATGGGGTTTCACCATGTTGGCCAGGGGGCTGGTCTCGAACTCCTGACCTCAACTGATCTGCCCACCTTGGCCTCACAGAGTGCTGGGATTACCACCCTGAGCCACCGCACCTGGCCGAAATTCGAGTCTTATAGTCATAATTCCACTGAAAGGAAAGCTCAGGGTCCTTCGTTTGGGTCTCCAGTGGCTCAGCTCTGTAGTGGGCAAGGGACATGACTTGGGGTTTGGCGAACTGTTTAAGAAGTCTTTCAGGCTGGGTGTAGTGGCTGACGCCTGTAATCCTAGAACTGTGGGAGGCCAAGGCAGGAGGATCAGTTGAGGCCAGGAGTTCAAGACCAGCCTGGCCAACGTGGTAAAATCTCCTTTCTACTAAAAATAACAAAAATTTAACCAAGTGTGGTAGTGCCTGTAGTTGCAACTACTTGGGAGGCTGAGGCAGGAGAATCGCTTAAACCTGGGAGGCGGAGTTAGCAGTGTGCTGAGATCGCCTCACTGCACTCCACCCTCGGTGACAGAGAGAGACTCTTGTCAAAAAAAAAAAAAAGGGCTTTTCAGTAGTGGAGCAGATCTCTCTCTGAAGAAAAGTGCTTCCCTTAGAGTTTGAAAAGGAACCCTTGGGGCAAATAAGGAGGTCAGTGTGCCCTGGGTCCTGAAGGTGGGTCAGGAACTCGCAAAAGATTGGAACACCACCCCTCCCCCACCATATTCCTGAACCCTCACTCTCCTGGGTCACTGGGATGGGAACTGTAAGTAGGATGGAAATTCCCATCCTTTCTGTGCTTCCCCACCACCATTCAGCAGCACAAGTGGGGAATTCATATCTAGAGTGACCCGTGTTTCTCTGGAATTTGTGGTCTCCCTGCGAAACAGCCAGCCCCCTTCCCACCCCACCTGTTGGGACCCCCGCTGGCTTTGCTCTGCTGTCCTGCTATGAAGGATGTTGCTGCTTCCTCCATTGTGCCAGGTGGACCAGCCTTCTTTGGCCCTGTCCCTCAAGGTGAAGCTATGTGAGCTAGAGCCCTCCCTGTCTTGTAGCTACGTGGTGGGCCAGGTGCTGCTCCTCCTGGCTTTACATTTTGTCCCAGGAATAGCCGAGCCATACTGCTACATGCAGAAGCTCCTGGTTTTCGTGTTTTTTGTTTGTTTTTGAGACAGAGTCTTGCTTTGTTGCCCAGGCTGGAGTGCAGGGTCATGATCTCCACTCACTGCGGCCTTCGTCTCCTGGTCTCAGGTGATCTGCCCACTTCAGCCTCCTGAGTACCTGGGACCATGGGTGTGCGCCACCATGCCTGGCTAATTTTTGTATTTTTAGTAGATATGGGGTTTCGCCATGTTGGCCAGGCTGGTCTCGAACTCCTGGGCTCAAGAAGTCTGCTCTTCAGCCTCCCGAAGCGCTGAGATTGCAGACGTGACCTGCCGTGCCCGACTGCTCCTGGTTTTCAGTTGCACGTCTGTCTTCTAGTGGCATCTCTGGGCACAGTGGGCCCTCCTCACCACATCTGTCTAGCTGGACCACCTTTATTTCTGGTTCCCTGGCCCTGGCAGCCTCCCTGTCCTAGGCATCTACCCCAATCCCAGTGGGCAGGAACTCCAGTGATTCAAACTTAAATGCCTACTACCCAGCACAGTCCTGAGGAGCTCTGCAGTGCTCTGAGCTTTGGAGGGGCCGTGTGCATCAGAAGCACCTGCCACTAAAAACCTGAACTCTGGATTCAGCGTTCTTTCCAACTCACTTTGCTCTGTTTCCCTCGCTCTCCTGTGTTTGGCCCTATCTGTCTCTTTCCCACCTACTCTGGGTGTTACTCTTCTCACCTGTCCCTGGGTAGGGCCCCCGCAGCACTCCATGGAGTAATGTGGAGTTGAACCATTCAGAGAAGTGCAGTTTCCTCTTCTTAATGAAAGACATGAGGTGAACAATAAAATCCTCCTGTTTTTCTAAAACAAATCGCCTTTCAGATGACACGAAACTGCCCTTTACGCCCCTGTGCTCCCCCTTCCCTGTGGGTTGTTCATCCTTGCTGGAGAATGGGTTTTCTCTCCTGCTGTATATCATTGAGGACATCATCCCATCAGGGTTTTGCTAGACTGGTGTTGTGTGGATGTTGATAATGATAAGAAAAAGCAACAAGCATATAGGAGGATTTGCTGTTCTCCTCAGTTATCTCTTTTGGGTATATGCTGTATTAGCAAGAAGCTATTTACTCTTTCAGTAAGCATCCTGTGTGTGTTAAGGGTGGTGGTATTTGAAAGCCTTGAGTTTATAAATAATATAATACTAGTGAAACCTTTTAAATATGAAGACAGCTTTTACTTAACAAATTTTAGTGAGCAGTTAACAGTGAGACTTCATACTATGTGTAAGTGACCTTTTGCATGCTATATAAAAGCTTGTCAGAGTTCAGGAGGTGTTACTGCTATGGTTTTGGGTTTACTTGAGAGCGTTAGATGTTATTTTTCTCCAAGACACATACTAATGACCTTAACAACAACAACAACAACAGCAGCAGCAAAATCCTCATTTTTCTTGGTATGAGGACTTGAGTTAGGATAATTTCTGAAGTTCTTTTGGAATGTAGGTGGACATTTGAGTTCCTCTTCTGCCTTTTCCCTGGTCATCATACATGGGATCATTAAGCAGAACATAGAGCAGGCGTGACTAAAGCAATGACATTTTCTAATGTAGCTTATAGAAGTAGAATAGGAAGGCTCAGCTAATTACCTGTAATTTCAAAGGCAGCCAGCAGGTTTCCTGTGTACAGCACCTTGGAAATCTTTTGTAGGAACCCAAAAATGAGTGACTAATGATAGGATAGAAAATTAATAAGCTTTGTACGAGGTTAAGCAGATTTGCAGGAAGAATGGATTTGATGCATCATCATGGATAGCAATTTTTGACTGTCATCAACGATTTCAAGTTAAGCACATGTCTGTAATGAAGCACAAAACACTGATAAAAACAGAGAAAATATCAGAGATTGGATTTGTCCAAGTAGGCTAACTGAAAATTTGGTCCAACACACATCAGCAAGTGCTCACTTTGGAAGAGAATTTGAGTATTTAGTCCCCAAAGATGGGTACAAAGTGATGATTTAACATCTGTTATTAGTGTTTCTTAGAGAAACAGAACAAAGCGTAACGTCTTTGGAGAATACATTAAGGGAGGAAGCTTTCCAAAACCAACACGAAGACTCATATACAGTGGCCAGCGTTAACATTCCTAAGAATCGAGAAAGCGTCATGTGATCTTTGTCATCGGTAGCGCTGTTCATTGTATAACCGATTCCATAGGCTCAGAGAGATGCGGAAATCAGGACGTTTGAGAGTCAGTGAGGTGGAGGGAACAAGGCAGGGCCCTAGTGATGAATTTTTTTGACGAAGACCTTTCATTTTGTGTGTGAGAAATCACTTTTGATTTACAATGTATCATCAGCCTCGCTCTCTAGACGTCTAGTATAGAAATACTTTAGTTCACGTCGAAATCTGTTTCTCAGTTAGGGAGTGAAGATTTGGCACCATAGAGCATATTCAAAAAACGGTGTCAGAGGGCAGTCCTAAAAGAGAAGAAAGTTCTGAGGATATCCTGTTGTCAACAGCTTCTTTGAACTGAGAGTTCGGCCTCTGACATCTTGGCTTGACCTAGCTGACATCCACTTGGCAGGCAGGCCCTCTGAATTTCTAGCATTTACGCGGTCTCATTACTTTAGTGTGGGATATACATAATGTAAGGGCCCTGTGCGTGTTTACTGAGCAAAGAAACGTCAAAGAACGAAAGAAAAAAGAATCCCATCCCCTGCATCCATGGTCTAACTGCTACGAACCACAGAAGACCATCATTCTAGACAGCTCTGCATAAATGTAGATAGAAGAGTGGATGCATACAGATAACAGTTATTTCATAACATAGAATGGTATACATGATATTTAGCAGAAGACAAATGTAATAGGAAGGAACTGTATAAATTTTTCTTTTTTTTTTTTTTGAGGTAGAGTCTCGCTCTGTTGCCCAGGTCAGAGTGCAGTGGCGCGATCTCGGCTCACTACAAGCCCCGCCTCCCGAGGTCACACCATTCTCCTGCCTCAGCCTCCGGAGTAGCTGGGAGTACAGGCGCCCACCACCATGCCCAGCTAATTTTTTGTATTTTTAGTAGAGATGGGGTTTCACCGTGTTAACCAGGAGGGTCTCGATCTCCTGACCTTGTGATCTGCCCACCTCGGCCTCCCAAAGTGCTGGGATTACAGGCGTGAGCCACTGCACCTGGCCAGGAATTATAGAATTTTATATGAAAACATTGTACATCATTGGATCACTTTTATTTTGCCTTTTCCTTGTTGATTTGTTGGAGATCTTGGTATGTAATAGATTCTAATCTTCGCTACTATATATGTTGGAAATACCTTCTGATATATGGCTTTGTCGTTTTAAAACATTTTTAAAATCAAAAATATAGTTATATTTCACTTGCCAAATGAAATCTGACATTTTAATGTAGTCAAATTTTTCTTTCAATTTGTGTGGTTTTTTTTTCTTTTTTTGAGATGGAGTCTCTCTCTTGCCCAGGCTAGAGTGCAGTGGCGCGCGATCTTGGCTCACTGTAACCTCCACCTCCCTGCTCAAGCAATTCTCTTGCCTCAGCTTCCCCAGTAAAGTAGCTGGGACTACAGGCACATGCTACCACGCCCGACTAATTTTTATCTTTTTAGTAGAGACAGGATTTCACCGTGTTGGCCAGGCTGGTCTCGAACCTGTCTTCAAGTGATCTACCCACCTTGGCCTCCCAAAGTGCTGGGCTTACAGCTACGGCACCTGGCTTCTCTCATTTCGTTTTTTGTTTAAGAAATCCTTCCTACCCCAAGATCATTGTCTGCTGTGTTTTCATCTAAATATTTTGCTTTCTACAATATGAACTTTCACCTACCTATAGTTTGTTTTTAGTGTGTAGCCTGAGCTTAGGGTCCAACTTATTTTTGAAACGTGGATAATCCATAGTCACTGTTTATTAAATAGATCATCTCTCCCCTTTATTTGCTACCTCTGTCATAGATGTTTCCATCCATGTGTGGGGCAGTTTCTTCTGTTGTATTGATATGTGTCTTTCCTGAATCATACCACGCTGGCTTGATTAGCATGGCTTTACGTAAGTCTTGGAAACTCATCCTTCCAGATATCTTCATTGTGTTCTTCTTTTCTGGCAAATTTCTCTCCTCTTGGTGGTGTGCTCTTCCATCTATACCCTGGAATCATCATGTTGATTATGTGAGAAACCTTGTTGGACTGGGGTTGGTACTGCATCACATTCATGGAGTAATCTGTGGCACTGGAGATATAGCAGTGGGCATGACCGCTCAAGCCACTGCCCGCCCACCTTCAAGTCGCTTTTATTCTAGTGGTGGTAACAGTCTAGTGAGAATCGGAGTGCTAGTGGCTGGTGGGGGTGGTGGTATTTTTAGGTGAAGCAATCAGAGAGAGCTTCATTGATAGGGTGACATTTGGGATTAGGGTTGGAGTGAGGCCGACAGGAGGCCAATGTCTCTGGAAACCAAGGGAGAGAATGGTGGATGAGGTTGGGGGTACTTGTAGGACTTCATAGATGTGCTAAGAAGTACTTTGAATTTTATTTGTATTAAGATGGGAAGCCATGAAGGAATGATGTAATAACATTAAATTATTTTAAAATTTATGCCAGATGCTATCCAGGCAGTTGGAGGGAGACTAAAAAGGAAGCCAGTAGACCAACTAGGAGGCTGGCAGAATAATCCAGGCAAAAGATGGTGGTGGTTTGAAACGCAGGTGGTGGCATTGGGAGGTGGTGAGGAGTTGATTGCATTTCAGGGATATTTTGAAGGTATTGCTGAGCAGGATTTACCCGTGGATTGAATATCGTATGTCAGGGAATCAGAAGGAATGGAAGGGACCTGGAGTTTTTAGGGTTGAGTAACTAGAATGGGCTTACCGTTTACTGAGATGGGGGTTAATGTGTAGGGCGCAGCTTTGACTTTATTGCCAGGCAGAACTGGTGGGGGTGGGTATTTAGGAGTTGGATTTTAGATGTGTCAAGTTTGAGATCCCTTTTAGACATCTAGCGGGAGGTTCTGGACAGCTGTGAACTACACAGGATTATAGTTTAGGGCCGGAGAGAATTTTAGGAGTTAGCCATGTAATATCCTTGGTTCTTAGAGCCATGAGTGCATTTAATCATCCAGGAGGTAAGCATAAGTAGAGAAGAGATGTGAAGACTGAATCCTGGGGGCTCTGTAGCCCTCATCACATAGAGCTTGGGGGGAGATAGAGACACAGTAAAGGAGACTGAGAAGAGATGTGGCCAGAGGAGGAGGAGAACCAAGAGATAGTGGTGCGCTGGAAGAAAACCTCAAGGACGGAATGAGCCCTACCGTGTTTGGTGCTACTGAGGACTGAGAAGTGACTGTTAGATTTGGCAGCGTGGAGGCCACTTGGCAGCAGCTCTTTTGGTGGAGTGTGGAGACTGGAGTCTGGCATGGGCTCGTGAATGAATGGGAAGAGAGGATTTGGAGGTAGTGATTATGGGCGACTCCTGGGAAGGGTTTCATGGAAAGAGAACTGGGAGTGCTGGGCAGGCTGCGGGGTTTGTTTGCTTAAAGACAGAGGAGTGATGGTAGTTGTGTGATGGGAAAGAGCTGGGGAAGGGGAGGGCCAGGAGAGAGAGTGCAGGGACAGGGGCTGGAAGGATTTCCTGAGATGGCCAGATGGGATTGCATCGAAGAGCATGGGGTGCATGTCCCTTACTCGTATCCCCTCTCTCTCAGGAATGTTTTGTTAGGAACTTTTTGAAAGTTTTGCACAATGTTTCTTGATTTATTCCTAGAAACTAGAGTTTTTTGTTGTTGTTGTTGTTGTTGGTCTCGTTAATGGAAAAGCAGTTGTTTAATGCCAGTACATAGAAAGACTGTTTATATATATCTGATCTTAAATCTAGCAGACTTGTTAAACTGTCTTGGTATTTGAAAAACTGTAGTTTCTTTTAGATTTATATGTAGACAATTGTATCTTGTGCAAATAGGGATAGTTACCTATTTTTTCTTTTCAAACTCCTACAGTACCTGTTATTTATTTTACTGAATTGGCTAGGACCATCAAGTACAGTGTTGAATGTAAGTTGTAACAACAAGCATTTTTGTTTTATTTCTAATTCCAAAAGAGTGGATCTGTAAAATTTTATTGCAAAATAAAAGCTGTGAATATTTGTTAGATGCTCTTTAAAAAAATTTTTTTTTTGGTTAAAGTTTTGTTTCTAGCTTGTGAAGAGTTTTAAATCATGATTATTGAGTATGTTTCTGCATTTATTGCAGATTGTTGTTTTACCCTTATTTTTATTTTCTGATGTTGAGCCATCCTTACATTTCTGGGATAAATGTGACCCTGCTTAGTCACGTGTGTCATTTTGTGTATATTGCTATAGTTTTTTTCCTAATCATTGTTATAATTAGTCACATGAAAGAGAAAGACACAACTTAATATTTTTTTCTATTCTCAGTTTTTAGAATTTTTGGAACTTCTGTGTTTTTTCCGGTTTTCATTTTACTCGCCTAAAAAATCATCTGAGCCTCTGCTGCCTTTTAGGATGGAAGGTGAACTATTTGTTTATCTATTGAGAGTTTGATCTTACTGATTTATGAGTACTATTTCTTGAATCAATTATGGCTTAATATCTTTTGTATTAGAAGATTCTTAGGATACTTAAACATCTCTGCTGGATCTATGATTCAGCTTGCCTCATGTTTTTTGTACCTTTTCTCTTAGAGGTATTTCTTTTCCTTGATTTTTTTTTTTTTTTTTTTTTTAAAATCAGTTTTGTCTTGGTTCTTTCTGTCGCATCCTTGTCTTTCATTATTTCTGGTTCTTTATTTCCTTCTGCCTTTAGGTTCTTTGGTTCTTTTTCTAGCTCATTGAGTTAAACATTTAGCTCATATTGTTCTTCAATGAATGTTATCCTCTAAAGGTAGCTTTTGCTGCATCTTGTAAGCTTAATTTCATTTTTTTCACTTTTAGATTTTGTTTCTGAAATTTATTTAAAATACATTCACCTTTTTTTGAGATGGAGTCTTGCTCTGTTGCCCAGGTTGGAGTGCAGTTCAGTGGCATGATCTCAGCTCACTGCAACCTCTGCCTTCCAGGTTCAAGTGATTCTCCTGCCTCAGCTTCCCGAGTAACTGGGACTACAGGCAAGCACCACCATGCCTGGCTAATTTTTGTATTTTTAGTAGAGACAGGGTTTTACCATTTTGGCCAGGCTTGTCTGGAACTCCTGACCTCATGTGATCCACCTGCCTCGGCCCTGCAAAGTGCTGGGATTACAGGCATGAGCCACTGCGCCTGGCCCACTTATTTTTTGACTAGGATATTTATTCATAGGTCTAAAAGGCCAAAAAGTATAAAAAATGAAAACCGAAAAATGATTTTTGTTTGATTTGAGACCATTTACATTTCTAAAGTGAAAAGTTTTTTTCTTGTGATTTTGTAAAAGATTTTATATTGGGATTAGATTTAAATATTTGTTCAGGGCTCATATATATATATACATATATATCAAATGTATTTTTATTAAGTATTTACTATACCCTTCATTTTTTTCTGGCCCGATCTATTTTTTTTTTTTTTTTTTTTTTTTTTTTTTTTTTTTTTTTGGAGATGGTGTCTCGCTCTGCCGCCCAGGCTGGAGTGCAGTGGCCGGATCTCAGCTCACTGCAAGCTCCGCCTCCCAGGTTTACGCCATTCTCCTGCCTCAGCCTCCCGAATAGTTGGGACTACAGGCGCCGCCACCTCGCCCGGCTAGTTTTTTGTATTTTTTCGTAGAGATGGGGTTTCACCGTGTTAGCCAGGATGGTCTCCATCTCCTGACCTTGTGATCCGCCCGTCTCGGCCTCCCAAAGTGCTGGGATTACAGGCCTGGCCCGATCTTTTAATTAACTGGCACAGATGAGTTGGTTTCCTAAGATTATAGGTTTGTCAATAAATATTTTGTATATTTTGAGCCTAGGCTTTAGATATATACAAATTCATGATCCTTTATTGTATTAAGGTGTAGTGCTCATCACTTAATGAATTTTTCCCTTAAAATTTGTTTATGTTGCTGTAATAACTAATTTTGGATAGTATTTACTAGTCGAATCTTTTTCCTTCCCTTTTTATTTAAAAAAGTTTGGTTTTGTTTAGAACTCTGTCTTGAAAGCACCGTATAACTAGATTTTAACACTTCAATGTGGTATCTTTTATCAGTTGAATGTGTTCAATGTTGTTATTACTGTAATGGTTGGAATTCTTCGTGTTTGCTGTTTGTCTTTCTTCTTGGCTTGCTATTAGTGTTAGTTTTAGTGCCCAGCTTGTATGAGAGATTTTTCTACATGGATTTGCTATTACTTTGCTGTGTTGAGCTATACAGATGCTGTGTCTGACCTTGTGGTTGCCATTAGTTTCTTTGAATTCTGCTTATCTGTTCTTTTGAATAAATTATTCAATAATTTTTCCTGGAATGTGCCAAGGACATTAGCATTCTTTACCTTTCGAATGTATTCTTTCTCCTATTTTATGTGTATCTAGAATTTTTAATTCTTTTCAGTGTACCAAAAATGGAATATGTATATTAGTTTATATCTATCTTTCTTGAAGACACAATAAGGAAATTCACTGATTAACTCTTCGTTCTAATCTGTAATCTTACCCTCCACTAGATTAACTTTAGTTTTAGAAAACACATCAATAGGCCGGGCGCGGTGGCTCAAGCCTGTAATCCCAGCACTTTGGGAGGCCGAGACGGGCGGATCACGAGGTCAGGAGATTGAGACCATCCTGGCTAACACGGTGAAACCCCATCTCTACTAAAAATTACAAAAAACTAGCTGGGCGTGGTGGTGGGCCCCTGGGGTCCCAGCTACCCGGGAGGCTGAGGCAGGAGAATGGCGTAAACCCGGGAGGCGGAGCTTGCAGTGAGCTGAGATCTGGCCACTGCACTCCAGCCTGGGCAACAGAGCGAGACTCCGTCTCAAAAGAAAAAAAAAAGAACACACATCAATAATACTTTTAAAAATCACAGGTTACTTAAATTTCCCAACATTACATTTGAGAGCTTATTGTTTTCTTTATTCCTTCTTTTTTGTGTGGGCTGTTTTTTCTTCCTGAATTACATCTTTTTCTTTTCCTTTTTTTTTTTTTGAGATATAATTCACGTACCATAGAATTTCTCCTTTTAAAGTATCTAGTTCACTGGTTTTTAGTGTGTTCACAGAGTTGTACAGCTACCACCATTATGTAATACCAGAACGTTTTTATCCTCTTGGAAAGAAACTCCATGCCCATTAGCTTCAATTCCCATCTTACTCTACACACCTGGCAACCATGAATCCACTTTTTGTGTCTATGAGTTTGTTTATCCTGTCCATTTCATATAAATGGGAACATACATTTTGTGTCTGACTACTTTCACTTAGCAGAATATTTCCAAGGTTTATGTTGCAGAATGTATCAGTAACTCATTCCTTTTTGTGGATGATTAATACCCCATTTTGTGGATACACTGTGACTTGTTTATCTATTGATCAGTTGGTGGGACATTTGAGTTGTTTCTACTTTTTGTCTATTATGAATATGAGCATTCATGTAGAAGTTTTAGTGTGAACATATATTTTCTGTGTTTTTGTTTTTGAGTATGATACATCCTTCCCCCCCCCCCCCCCCCCCTTTTTTAGGAGATAGGATTTCATTCTGTTCCCCAGGCTGGAATGCAGTGGCGCAGTCACAGCTCATTGCAGCCTTGACTTCGTGGACTAAGATGATCCTCCCACCTCAGCCTCCTAGGTAGCTAGGACTATAAGTGTGTGCCACTATACCTGGCTAATTTTTATAATTTTTGTAGAGATGGAGTTTCATCATGTTTCCTTGGCTGGTCTTGAACTCCTGGGCTCTAGCAATCTGCCTGCTTTGACCTCCCAAGTGCTAGGATTACATGCGTGAGCCACCATGCCTTGCCAGACATCTTTTAATAATTATTTTAGTGAGGATTTGGGGATAAGTTCTTGGTATTCATTTGTCTAAAGATAATTGCACTGTTGTCACTAGTAATGACAGTTTAGCTGGAGATAAGTTTATTGGTTTACCATTTTTATCAGTCTTAGAGCTGATGAAAAGTCCCCTGTCCTCCTTTTCTACGTTATCTGAGTTTCTGATAGTTTAAGATTTCTTACCTTTGATAGTTCTATAGTTTTGTTACAGTGTGTCTAAGAATAGATATGATATACTTTTGGTCTCAGTATAAATTGATCTGAGGATGTTAACGTATGTTTTAATAAATGTCAACACCTTGAGGAATTGTGTCTATTTTCATAAGGTATGTTGGTCTATAATTTTCTTATTTCACGTCACAGTTAATGCTGGCCTCGTAAAAGGAGTTAGGAAGCACTTTCTCTGTTTCTCAAATTGAATGTGTTGTCCTGGTTTGGATTCTTTCATGAATATGTACTAAAATTTATCAGTGAAGCTATTGGGGACTAAGATTTTCTTTGTGATAAATTTTTAGATTATGAATTCACAGCCTTTAATTAAACATAAGCTAAGTAGATTTAACATTTGTCCTTGTGTCAGTTTTTGTGTAAGTTGTATCTTTAAAGGAATTCACTTCGTCTGAAGTGTTGCACTCGTTAGCAGATACTTATTTCTGCTCTTTATTATTATTTACCTTTACTTTCAGTTTAGTTTGCTTTTTCTGTTTTAGTTTCTTAAGGTGGAAGTTTAGGCCGTTGCTTTATTGTCTTATATGAGCACATAGTGCTTAAAATAATAAAATATTATTTAAAAATAATCTGATAGTGTCTGCTTTTAATTGAAATTAATTGAAATTACATTTTCTTATAGCTCTGTTTCAGCGTATCAGAATTTGATATGCTTTCATTTTAATCCAGTTCAAAATATTTTCTGATTTGCTTTGTGATTTCTTCTTTGGCCCATGGGTTTAGAATTAGATTACATTTTAGATATTTGAGGTTTTTCTAAATGTTTTATTGTTGATTTTGAATTCCATTGCAGTCAAAGCACATTTCCTATAGGATTTCAGTTTTTTGGAATCTATTCAGAATTGTTTTATAGCCCAGTATATGGTCTATCTTGGTAAATGTTCTATGTGGATTTGAAAAGATTATATAATTCTTTGATTACTGATGGAGCTTTTTGTAAATACCAGCTAAATTACAGCTGGTATAGTCACATAGGGCTCCCATCTCTGTTTTTTTGTTTTGTTTTGTTTTTTAGGCAAGGTCTCACTCACCTGGGCTGCAGTGCAGTGGCATGATCATGGCTCACCATAGCCTCGACTTCTGAGGCTCAGATGATCCTCTCACTTCAGCCTCCCAAGTAGCTGGGACTATAGGTGTGTTTGTAGCTAGTGACTATACATATATATATATATA
>NW_016814432.1:166781-211032 GCF_001698545.2 Rhinopithecus bieti | reverse complement strand
TATATATATATATATATATGTGACTATAGCTAGTTTTTGTAGAGATGGGTTTTCATAATATGCCTAGACTGATCTTGAACTCCTGAGCTAGGCAATCTGCCTGCCTTGCTCGGCTCCCAAAGTGCTGGGGTTGCAGAGCATGAGCCATTGCACCCGACCAAGATCTCTCGTCCTTGTTTTATTGTTTTTTGGTTCAGTTTTGTTACTGAGAAGTGTGTTAGAATGTCCAACTGTAATTGTGCTTTGGTTGTTTATTTCTGTTTTTGTTTCACATATTTTGAAGCTCTGTCATTAGATGGATGTATCCATTTATAATATTGTTAGGTCTTCCTTTTAAAATCACTATGAAATGTCTTTTTTGTTTCTAGTAATACTTTTCCAAGTCCATTTTACATTAATGTGTCCATTCTAGCTTTGGTGTATCTTTTTCCAGCCTGTTACTTTTAGTTTGTTTCTGTCGTTATATTTAAAATTCTTCTTTAGAAACCAGAATATGGTCAGTTCTTGCTTTTAAAATAATCTGATAGTCTCTGTTTTAATTGAAATTAATCCATTTACATTTAAAGTAATTATTAATATGGTTATATTAGGTCTATCGTTTCTTGCTTTCCTTAGGGAAGGGATTTTATTTGCTTTTGTTCCTCCTCTTTTGTTGATTTTGTGTTAACCAGAATTTCTTATTCATTTTAATTCCTCTGTTGGTTTTCTAGCTATCTGCATCTTAGCTTTTTCTTTAATATTGAATCACTTTGGATAAGACATAGAATTTTTTCAGTGATGCATTTCCAGTTCCCCTACTTATCCTTAGTATTATTGTCACAGGTATTGCATTTATGTACTTTGTTCAGTAGTGTTGTATTTTTTGCTTTATAATGTCATATTTCATAGAAAACTAAGATATTACATATATCCACATAATTACAATTTCTGGCTGTGTTCATTTCTTCCAGTAGCTCCAAGTTGTCATCTAGTGTAGTTTCCATTTGGACTAGAGATCTTTCTTTAGCATTTCTTGTTATAGATCTACCAGTGACAAATAGTTTGTTTGAAAATGCCCTTATTTTATCTTCATTTTTAAAGGATACTTCTTCTGAATACTAGAATTCTTGGTTGACTGATTTTCTTCCTTTTCCTTCTTCAGTAATTTGAATATGTGGTCTCAGTGTCTTCAGACTTAAAAGTTTCTAAGGAGAAGTCTTTGTTCTTATCATTATTGTTGCCATTGTTTTCCCGTTTATGACATGTCATTTTCTCCCACTGGCTTTCAGGATTTTGTTTGTCTTTGGCTTTCTGCCATTTGACTAAGGTGTGGCTAAGAAGTTTTTATTTGTGTTATTCTGTTTGAGGTTTATTGAGCTTTTGGGGGATATTTCGGTTGTTGTGTCTTCAGATGTCTTTTCCTCCTTTCCTCTCTCTAGATTCCAATTAATGTACTGCTTCCTGTTGTCACATTTTTAGGAATTCTACTTGTTTTTCATTCATCGCTTTCTGTTTATGTTCTTCAAATTATTATATATTCAGGTTCATTGCAGATAGCAGAACCGAGCATCAATCCATTGCTTAGCCAGTCTAATGCGTTTATTTCAGTAAATGTTTTGTTCAGATCTAGAATTTTAATTTTTCTAGTTTCATTTTTCTCCCTTGAGATTGCCATATCTGTTCACTCATTGATACCATATTTTCTTTCAATTCTTTGAGCACATTTTTCAGACTTTTTGAAATATTTATGATAAATGTTTGAAGTCTGTTAAATCCAGCATTTGGGCTCACTTGGAATCAGTTTCTATTAGCTATCATTTTACCTGCATAGGGTCAACATTTCCTGTTTTTTTCTTGTCTGGCTGAAAGTTGGACATATGCTGTCGTGACTCTGAACTCTGTGTGCTTCTGAGGATTATTGTGTTTTTATTGTCGCAGACAGTTAATAAACTGCTTGGTCAAACTGCACACTTTGTTTTTCCTGTGATACCCAGTGGCTTATACCTCTGCTCTGTTCTTATGTCTTTGCACTGGTGGTGTTTTCAGTCTGGCGCGCTGTGAGTCTCCCCTGTGTCTGCAAAATTTGGAAGTTGGCTAAGGATCTGACTAGAGATAGACTTTTCTCTGTGGTTTTTGTTTCTTCTGGGGATTCCCCTAGTTTCTAGCACTCCACCAGCTTTGAGCTCTGTACTCTGACATTTCAAGCTTTATGCCACCCTAGCAGAGCACAGTTGGGAAAGAGCATCATATTCACAGATTTGGCTCCATGCTACTCTTCTTAAAAAATATTGCTTTCTGGTTTCTGACTGCTTTTTCACCATGCCGCTTGTGGTTTCCTCAGCACATATGTAGTATGTAGTTCAGCTGTCAGCTAGGGATTTCACCATCTTATGCTCTGAATTTGAGTGTCACTCCTATATTCTAGTGCTGTCAGAGTGCTTTAAATTTCTAGCTGCTTCCCCAATTCCGGATTCTGATATCCGGCACCTTTAGCTGGTGAGAAACTGGCTTTTTTCCCCACGTTTTGCAGTAATAGCCGTGGGGGTTGGGCAAGTGCCTTGAGCCAAGATGCCACAGACTCACAATTCTTAACCCTTCTAGTTATAGTTTTTGAGATTTAACTCTCTTCCTGACTTCCACAAATACTACCTTTAGATCACTGAACAAAAAAAATCACTAATTAGCTTGGCGTGGTGGTACACACCTGTAATCCCAGCAGTTTGGGAGGACGAGGCATGAGTCTCACCCGAGGCTAGGAGTTCGAGACAAGCCTGGGCAACATAGTGAGACCCCATCTCTACTAAAAATTAAAACAAAAATTAGCTGAGTGTGGTGGTGCATGCCTGTCGTCCCAGCTACTTGGGAGGCTGAGGTGGAAAGATCACCTGAGCCCAGGAGGTTGAGGTTGCAGTGAGCTGTGATTGCACTGTATTCCAGCCTGGGTGACAGAGCCAGGCCCTACCTCAAAAAAAAAAAAAAAGAAAAGAAATCAGTTGTTATAAATGTTTTCTGTGAGTGTTTGCTTGACCTCTTCACCCTTCCTGCCATTACAGAAAGTTGATATTTTTAGTTTTGAAATATTAGGGTGAGTATAGCTTGTTTGTTTCATGAGCATGTCTTTCTGTTGTGCTTTCATTGCTTTTAGGGTCATTATTCAGTTGATTTTTTTCTTTTTTTTCCCTTGAGATAAGTTTATATGAGAGTCAGCCACCATCCTTTTCTGTTCTTCTTTTATATGAAATTAGGCTGTGTGCACTTGTGCAGGGAGGGTGGGCGGGAGAGGTTTTCAGAGGCCACAGTGTTCTCTCTTCTGGCATCTCACTAGATACTTGAAAATGTGGCTTGGTACCTTGTGAGCTCAAGGGCTGTCCTCCCATCCCTCTCTGTCCCCTTCCATCTGGGCTAGACCTTCTCTTGCCATTGCATCCCCCCACCCCACACTGTCCCTTTCCTGCTCCATTGCTTTTCTGTTCCCAGGAGGTTTTCTTAGTAGAAGGGCGCTTTGGCCGGCTAGTTTCAGGAGCTCTTCAGCCTTAGACTGCTGCAGTCTCTTCAGACCTGACTGTGATCACTTGCATCCACCTATGGGTAGAAGCACGCAAAGGCCTTTCTGGTTTTGGCTGCTGTTCTCAGCTGGCTCCCTGAGTTTTCCTGTGAGTGCCTGTTGACAGTGCTGGGGTTCTTCTGCTCCCATCCCTCAGGCACCCTGTTGTTACCCTCTGCTTGCTCTGCACAGATCCTCATCCACCTGGTCCTGCAGCTTTTGCCCATTTATCAGTCATATTTTGTGGCTTGTGGGGTACTTAGTTTCCTCTTGGCTGTTATCTCAAGATTTGAGGGGTTGGGCAATTTCTGCACCTCCTCTGCTGCCCCCATTCTCCTCCAAATGCCTTGAAGTGAAGCAGATTTTATCCTGCTTTGAAGCCTGGGGCATGGGTGAGAATTCTTTCAGGATTCTCTCACCAACTTTCTCCTATAACGGGATCGACAGACGATAGGCAGGTTTCCTGTGGGCTCTGTTCCCTAGTCGCCCTTTCACTTGAGTGTAGCCCGTGACCTTGCCTGTCTGCGTGGGCTCTGACCTTACAGCCCCGTCACTGTGGCTCTGCATCCCTCTGCAGCATCAGCGCGTGGCCTTGGGATATCACCTGGCTTCAGACTTGGCTTACTTTCCTTGATTTTTTTTTTTTTTTTTTAGTTTTCATCTTTATTTTCCTGATGACTTCTCTTCATTCTAGCTTGTAAATGATGTATTTTTAAATGCAGTTAAAAGATATTTTATCCAACTCTTTGTGTGTATGTGTGTTTTTTGTACTAGGAGGAATTTTGGGGGTACCTTTGTCCTTATATTGGTGGTATAAATTATATTTTTTAAAACTTTTTTTAAAAAATATCTTATGTGTCTTATGGCCTAGCATGCTTTTTTTTGCTCTCCTGAATCTTTTTGATTTTTAAAATACTTTGCTGTGCATGTTTTAAGAGTTTACTATTTTAAGAAATCAGTCAAGGTCCGTAATTTTATGAAACGTGGGCTGTCAGTTATTTACAGACCAACCAGCGTGGACAGAAGTAAGAGGAAAAGTGTAACACTTGTGTTATAAGATCCGGGAGAGCTGAGGCCACTCCCCGTGTTTTACAGGAGGAACATCCTAAGCAGTGGCCTCGCCCAGTCAGCCCACTTCCAGTTTCACCCACGAGAATGGTGGGCCTGAGACCAAGAGAAGGCCATTATTCAGTCATGTTGAAGTGCGGAGCCCTGCCTAAGAACCTAGCTCCTAGGCTCCCCACATCAGTGCAAGGCAGGCATTAGTCACCACTTTTAGAGCTGAAGAGAATGAGTCTTTGGTTAAGTGTTGAAATAGAAGTACAGTTAAGATCTCAAAATAAAGACCTTTGTCTTACGGCTGCATCTCCAGGCCAGCAGCCTGGGAGCTAGAGAGAGCTTTTTCTTCTGACGCCCAGGGCCCCGCTCTTCCTCCCCATCAGTAGGAAACGATGGCCTCGGAGGCTTGTTTTGCTCACCACTCTCGCCCCACTGCTGTAAATGACAGAACGGCCCTCAGCCCTGCGGTTTCTACACCCTGGCACTGTTTTTCAAACTTGACTGTCATACAGACCGCTGCTAAAAGGAACAATGTCTGCATGTCCCTCTTGGTCCATTCTCCTACTCATGGCCAGTGGTGGAAATTTTAGGTTATTTGAAAAAATGTCTTTTAATGGCAAATTAACATTCAAGGAGAGTAATTAAGACTTAATAACTGGAAAGTTTTTTTAGTCCATCACTTAAAACACAAACGTGGAAAATTTTACAGAACTATTGGCCCATGTAGTGCATGCATCAATCCCATTTCTATACTTTTGTCTGTGTGTTCCAGGTTACTCTTTTTTAAATATGAGAAAAGAAAGAGGGAGAAATTGTTCATAGTAGCTGCATGGTTAACGGTGTTAGCTAGAATAAAGATTTGAATCCGATTTCTAAATTAGACCAAAAAACAAAAACCCAGAAAACAGACTAGAAGGTACTTTTGAATGGGAATAATGTATATAAACCATTGGTCTCAAAACACTGAAAACTAGTGTATGCTCATCAGTCAGTGAATTAGCTTTTTACTCTAAAGTTAAGAGTAAGTTTTGCTTTACTTTTAGAAACTTTTAAAACCAAATGTGGTAACTTGTGTAATCTAAGTAACTTAGTAATGAAAATCTATTCTGCTACCCATAGGGAAAAAAAAAGAGCATATGCTTGATTAAAGTAGAAAGAAATGTTAGGACTTGAATCAGGCAAGGTGCCATAAGGGCTCAGAGCCACACTGGTCATTTGAATGGCGGAAATTTCATAGAATTGTTGGAGGGGTGTTTAGGATCCTCCAGAGAAACAGAACCCATAGGGTAGGGATAGATATATAGAACCAGATTTATTATAGGGATTATAGGATTTGTTTATGCAATGATGGAGGCCGAGAAGGCCCATGATCTGCTTTCTGCAAGCTGGAGGCCCTGGAAAGTGATGGTGTAGTTCCAGCCCAAACTCCAAGTCCTGAGAGCCAGAGGAGCCAATGGTGTAAAGTCCCAGTGGGAGACTGAAGGCCCAGGAATCAGGAGCAGTGATGTGTGAGGGCAAGAGAAATGGATCCTGGCTCATAAAGAGAGAAAGGGGATTTGCCCTTCCTCTGTCTACCTCTTTGTTCTCTCCAGCCTCTAAGTGGATTGCATGATACGTAAGAGGCTTAAGAGGGCGGATCTTCTTTCCTTAATTCACCGATTCAAATGCCAGTGTCTGCCTGAAACACCCCCACAGACACACCCAGAAATAATGTTTTACCAGCTACCCATCTGAGCATCCCTTCAGCAGTCAAGCTGACATGTAAAACTCACCATCATGAGGGGCTGAAAGAAGATGTATACAGAGGGGCAGCTGCAGCAAGCCACTGGTGCAGGAGTATGAGGAAGGAGCTGAGAGCAGCACAGCCTGTCTACTGCTGAGATTCGACCTGCAGGGAGCGGGTGTACATGCCGCAGGGACGCAAGACCTGCCCGTGCTGGACAGAGTGGCCATCCACAAAGTCCTCTGAGGTCAGCAGGAGGGGCCCTGCATGCCGACCCACTGGCTGTGCCACCTGGAAAACCACATGCTGGAGAAGAAAAGAAATCCTTGCAGTCCCTCCAGCACCCTCTGTTGGCAAAGCCTGGTATCAAGCATCACCCAGGATCTCAGAGCAGGGCAGGGCGAGGCCTGCATCTGAGAGGCAGTGTCTTGACACCACCTCCACGCTGCTCCGAGAGCCGTCTTTCCAAAACATGAAATTCATTCTGGCATCCCCCTACCAGAGGATCTTCATGGCTCTCAAACAGAAAGTGTTTCAACTTTTTATTTTGCAGTAGTTTTAGAGTTTTACAGAAAAGTTGTAAAAATGATACAGCATTCTCAAATACCACTCCTCCAACTTCCTGAGTGTTAACATCTTCCGTAATATTGTAGCACAGTTATCAAAACAGGGAAAGTCTTTGGGACGAGCTATCCAGGCTGTATTCACACTTCACGTTTTCCCATGAATGCTTTTTTTCTGTTTCGGGACCCAGCATTGCATTCAGAGTCCTGTCTCTTTAGGCTCCTTCCTTCTGTGGCAGTTCCTCAGTCTTCCCTTCGATGATCTGGACACTTTCGAAGAGTGCCTTTAAGTTATTTTGTAAAATGTTCCTAAATTCAGGTTTTCTGTCAGGTGAGCACATTTTTGGCAAGAATTCCATAGACACAATGTTGTGTCCTTCTGTGTTAGTCTCCTTGGGCAGCCGTAATAAAATACACAAACCAAGTGGCTCAGGCAACAGACATTTGTTCCCTCGCTGTTTCTGAGGCTGCATCCAAGATCAAGGTGCGGGCAGGATGGGTTTCTCCCGAGGGCTTTCTTCCCTCAGAGGCTTGTGGATGGCATCTCTCTGCCATGTCCTCACATGCCCTTTCCTCTGTGCGTGCGTGCCCCGGCGTCTCTGTGTATCCAGATTTCTTGGTATGAGGATGCCAGTCATATTAGATTAGGGCTCACCCTCTAGATCTCATGTTAACTCAGTCACCTCACTAAAGGCTCTTGTCTCCAAATGCAGTCACATTCTGAGGTTATAATGGTTAGGGCTTCAATATGGGAATTTTAGGGGATGCAGCTCAGCCCATACATTTCAGTGGGTCTCTTATAGATGGGGAGTATGATGGAGGGAGGAGTATATGATGTTGTCTGATTAGTGGTGATACTAACTTTGATTACTTGGTTACGGAGATGTCTGCCAAGTTTTTCCACCACAAAGTAACTATTTTTCACTTTGTAATTAATACATATCTTGGGGACGGTAAGTTTGAGACTGTGAAAATAGGGTATTTCTCCTTGAACTTTTACCCATCTTTAGCATTCATTCCATTGACGTATCTGCCTGCAGCAGTTCTGTGGTGCTTACCGAATGGTGATTGTCTGTTCCTTTGTTTCCTCCACATTTGCTAATTGGAGTTGTTTTGTAAGGAGAAGCCGGTCCTTCTCTGTGTATCATTCATTCATGTCTTTTTTCTTTTTTTATTTTTGGAGATAGGGTTTTGCACTGTCATCCAGGCTGGAGTGCAGTGGTGTGAAGGTGGCTCACTGCAGCCTCTACCTCCTGGGCTCAAGCAGTCCTCCTGCCTTCAGCCTCCTGAGTAGCTGGGACTGTGGGCATGTACCACCACACCTGGCTAATTTTAAAATTTCTTTTGTAGAGATAGGGTCTTGCTGTGTTGCCCAGGCTGGTCTTGAACTCCTTGGGGTCAAGTGATCCACTTGCCTCTACCTCCTAAAATGCTGGGATTACAGGGATGAGCCACCGTGCCAGGCTCATTTGTGTCTTTATGCACTTAGATTTCTTTCTTTCTTTTTTTTTTTTACTTTATGTATTATAATCCAGGATTCTTATTCTGTTACTCAGATTGTTGTAGCTTTGGTCATTGGAAGCTCCTGCAGTTTGGGTCCTATGTCCTTTTATCATGTTTTCCCAGTTTCTTTCGGCACTTTCTTGTTTTCAGCTACCACAGAACACTCAGGGTGCATCTTGTATTTTCTTTGCTCCAGCTCTGGAGTCAGGCACTTGCAGGAGCACTGTTCGTTGTATTGGAGGATGGCATGTGGAAATGCAGATGTGGGGCAGGGTGTGCTTGTTGCCATTGCCTCTCGAACCTCTAGGAGGACAAAGCTGTGGAAGTGCAAGCCTGTATCGTAGCCCACACAAACCTGCACATCTATGTATGGATCTCTCTGCATAGGTAGTTAAAAACGAGTTCTTATTGATGAGTTCCGTTTCCAATTTAACGCCATAGCATTCATTCTAACCTTCTTCTTTTCCTTAAGGTTTAACTCCTTTCTCCAGCAGTGAGAAATCCAAACTCCACCGTCTGTAATACATTTACTCATTTGCTCAGCTCTAGTATAACATCAAAGTGATTTCAGATTTGCTAACCCAGATCCCTGTGAGAAACAACTTTATTAACTAGAACACGTGCCACTGAACTATATAGCCCATGGGTCAAATCTGACCCAGTTGGTGTTTTTGTAAATAAAGTTTTATTGGAACACAGCCTGCCTATTTGTTTATATATCATTCATGGCTGTGAGGGAGACCATATGGCCTCCAAAACTGAAAAGCTTTACTGTCTGGCCCTTTATGGACATGGTTTGCTGACTCTTGAACTCCAAGAATATAGATTTTGTGTACAGCTCTTTTTGTCTTTAGCTTTATGGTGTCCTAGTCTTTTAAAATACGATTTTCCAAGATTGCTTTTTCTTTTCACCTCCTTCAATGTGGTTATTTTATGCATTATAATTCAGTTAGATTTATTTGTTACTGTTTGGATTCCATTTTTTGTCCCCCATACACACATCCTGGTTGATTGTCATTGTGTGTTTTGGATGTGTGAAACATTGCTGTGGCTCCCGAATGTGGGAGCTGTGCACCAGGGTATACACTCAGAAAAGCCTCCTTGTTCCAGCTTTCCCGTTCCCATTCTTTATGCCCTCCACTCCTTTTCTGCCCATCCCCTGAGGTTGACCAGTCTCTTTAGTTTCTAGTTTGTCTTTCATGTATATTTTGTGCAAATCAACAGATACATATGTATTTTCTTGCATTATCTTTCTTAAAAAAAAAAGAGCAAGTAACATGGTATAAGATACTCTTCTGCACTTGACTTTTTTTGCTTATCAATATGTCTTGGAAATCTCTCCACATCAGCTCTTAAAGATCATCTTCATTTAAAAAAAAATAGCCGCTCCTTCGTGTGAAAGTACTGTAGTTTATTCAACCACTTGCCTATGTATGGCATTTAGAATGTTTCCAGTGTTTGTATTATAAATGGTGTTGCAGTGAATCAACTTGTGGATGTGTAGTTTTATACTGTTGGAGGCCTGCCTTTAGGATGGTTTCTTGGATGTGGGATTGTCCATTTGTAAGAGTACTTTGTATGACAGGTATTGTATTAGTCCTTGGTGATATTTATTGCTCATACTTTCTCCCAGTTGGCTTTTGACTTTGATCATGGTGTGTGTGTGTGTGTGTGTATTTTTGCCTTAATGACTCGCCCTTGCCTACAGGATAATGACGTAATACATCGTTCTCTTAAGTGTGTGATGGGTTACCCTTTCCTGTTTGTTGTTTGCATTGTACTTCCTAACTCCTCCTTAGCAAGATTTCAGTTCAGGCATCAGTTCCCAAATGATTTCTCAACTAGCATGAGTTAAAGAAAGAGATTATGTTCTGCCTTCTCAGAGGGTGCTGCTTTTAAAAGTTGTTGCTCCTCAACTTTAATGCCTCCTTGTGATTATGTGTCTAGGACCAGTTAACTATGTCAGAGTTTCTTTCAGATTTTATCAGTTATTGTGACTGTATGGGATGACTCACTGTTGGACCTGAGACTTGGCCTCCTATTTTAATGTATTTCGTGAATCCATTTCCACCACAATCTTTTTTGTTTTAGTGTATGATAAAATGTACACATCTCAGTTTTGACTTGCCTGGTGTCATAGTCCATTTGGATAGCTGTAACAAAATGCTATAAACTGGGAGGCTTAGAAATAACGTAAATGTGTGCTCACAGTCCTGGGGGCCCAGAAGTCCAAGGTCAAGGTACCCAGCAGATTGGTGCCTGGCGAGGGCTGCTCTCTGACCTTCTCACAGTGTCCTCACATGGTGGAAGGGACTAGCCAGGTCTCCGTCATCAGGGCACCAATCCCATTCATGAGGGCAGAGCCTTGTGACCTAGTTATTTCTCAAAAGTCTAACCTTCCAGTGCCATTATACTAGGGATTGGGTTTCAACATGAAATTTTGGGGGACACAAATATTCAGACCATAGCAAGTGGCCATTTGTGTCTATTCAGTTATGGCAGGCAATTCCTTCAGTAAGTAGAGAAAGAACTGGCCAATGCATATCATCTTGTGTCAGGTCAGCCGTACAGAGGTCTCTTTCCTGGGAGCTGATGAAGCTTCGGTTTTTGATAGTTGGCGTTATAGAGGGGGCATTTGGCATGCTCATTAATTCTTTCGTAGTTAAGAAGGGTTTCCTCTGGAAGCATTAGTTAGCAAGAATATGAAGTAAAAATAAAGCATAGTAGACCATGTGAAAACTTCCTGAACTGTGTTGCATAGATAATTCTAAAGATAGAACTAGCAGTTGTTTATTTTTTATAAGCTCTCTAGACTTAAACTATTTTAAATAAAAACAGAGCACCTGACTTAAAATAGCATTTTTAAAAGTACTTCTTCAGTAGTAATAGGCTGTCACTGCTAGCTTATTGATGATTTTCCCTCAACTCTTGCTCACTTCTGACCAGCTACGGATTCTTGTGTGAGGAGAGGAGCTGGCAACACTAGTTGTCCCTCTCTGTGTACTTAACTTCATGAGGCTTCTAGAATTTAGTAAGGAGAAACTCAGAAGTAGTCTATATGGGTTTTTTTAAAACTAGCTTTTAATTACACAAGTACTGAACGACATTAATTCTTTTTTTTTTAGACAGGGTCTCTGTCATCCAGGCGGTAATGCAGTGGTACCGTTATAGCTCACTGCAGCCTCAAACTCTTGGCCTCAAGGGATCTTCCTGCCCTGCCTTCCCAAAGCTCTGGGATTACAGGCATGAGCCACCACCCCTGGCCTCTCTCTTCTTTAAAAAATATTAAATTAATTTAGTTTAGAGAGGGGTCTCACTGTTACGCAGGCTGGTCTGGAACATTATAAAGACTCCTGCTGGCCATCTCACTTGACTGTTGTCTTCCACCCTCTTCCCCATTCAGCAGCTCTTAGTGTTGGCCTCCCCTGGAACCTTCCACATCATCATCTGTGCCTTAGCTGTCTGCAGGATGGTCCATGGAGCAGCAGCAGCAGCAGCAAGCTTGCCGGAGTTGGTTAGAAATGCAGACTCTCAGGCACCACTCCAATCCAGTTGAATTGGAATCTACAGCTGAACAAGATCTTTGGTGATTTGTAGGGACATGGTTTTGTATACATGTTTCTATAGTGAACATAGAAAGTACCGCCAGTGTGTGTTTAGAATGTACACAAACGGTGTAATACTGTAACTTTTCCCATCAACAAGCTGCCCTAGATACTTCTAAAGGTCACTCTGTGTGGTGTGTGTAGACCTGTCTCATTCTTTTCTTAGTTGCTTCCTAACTTTACTTCTGCAGTGTTAAACAGTTAGTCATTTCCCCATTGAAGGACATAAAGGTTGTCTGCAGCTTTTGTTTTTTTGAGACATCCGGTGTGGCTGTGAACTCACTCCAGGGCATGTCTTGTGTACATGTGCCGGGAAAGTAGCTGAATGGAAGAGTGTGAACATTTTTAACTTAAAGATCCTGCTAAATAAATTGCCTTCCAAACTGGTTGTATCAATTTGACTCTTACTTTGTTTCAGTGATCCATTTACATAGTCTTTATTCTTTATACCATTGTTTTAATGGCCATAGCATTATAATGTTTTCATATCAAGTTGCCTATCCCTCGCCTTTGCTGTAATTCTTCAAAATTATATTGGCTTTTAAATAAATTGTACATTCTTCTATAGGAAGTTTAAAATCAGCCTGTCAAGTTCTGTGAAAAATTCTAGTAGGGGTTTTTTGTTTGTTTCAAATTTGTTTTTTGCTTTTGTTTTTTATGGCTGAAGATTGGATCGAATTTCTAGATTAATTTGGGTGGAGACTAGGTATGTGAAGTGTTGAACCTTCTGATATTCATCTCTGAACATGGTATTTGTCACAATTTATTTGTCTTTTTCTGTCCTTGAGTGAAGTTTTATAGCTGAATGTATAGGTATTTATGCATTTTTTTTTTTTTTTTTTTTGAGAAGGAATCTTGCTCTGTCGCCCAGGCTGGAGTGCAGTGGCGCGATCTCAGCTCACTGCAAGCTCTGCCTCCTGGGTTCACGCCATTCTCCTGGCTCAGCCTCCCAAGTAGCTGGGACTACAGGCGCCGCCACGTCGCCCGGCTAATTTTTTGTATTTTCAGTAGAGACGGGGTTTCACCGTGTTAGCCAGGATGGTCTCGATCTCCTGACCTCGTGATCCGCCCGTCTCAGCCTCCCAAAGTGCTGGGATTACAGGCGTGAGCCACCGCGCCCGGCCAGGTATATATGCATTTGTATGTGTGTGTTGTGTATTGTCGTTTTGTCTATTTTCTTTTAGATTTATTCTTAGGTTGTTTTTCTAGCGATTATGAATAGGATTTTCAAAAAGACTGATTTCTAATTGATTTTCGTTGTATGGGAAAATCACTGAGTTTTCATATGTTTATCTTGTTCCTTTGCTGGACACTGTTTTAATGGTCAGTTAGACCTCTAGGATTTTGGAGTCGGCAGTCTTCTACCTTCGAATTAATTATAGTTCATACTTCTTTTTCCTTGTGTTTATGCATCTGTTTCGTTTTCTCATCTAGTATAGGCTGGGAACTTCCAGGACCATTTTGAGTAGTAACATGGTGGAGAACACTCGTCACCTTCGCGTCCTGGAATGCTTCTGGTGTTTCACCATTGAAGTATGAGCATTCCCAGAAATGTCTTGTTGTAGGTACTCTATCCAGACTTGCTGGCGGATAGGTCTTTGTTACTTTTTAAAATCATGAGTGGGTTTTAATGTGATGGTGTGCTTTCACAGCATCCGCTGATACTCTTAGGTTTTCTCCTGTATCTAATGATGGTAGTGACAGATTTTCTAAGACTGAATTACCCTGTTATTTCAGGGACTTACTCTACTGGGTTATCATTTATTCTTCTGCCACTGATGGATGCATTTTGCTAAATTATGTGTTTAGGATGTGTAAATATCTGCTGTGAGATTTGATGGATCTGTTTGTGCATGTGTGTGTATATGTGCACATGCTGTTCTGGTTTTATTTTATCCGATTGTTATTAGAATCTAATTACTTGTTTCTTGATGTTTTGATGGAATTTGCCTCAAGTTTCTATCTCAGGCTTGTAAACAGAATTGTTGGTGCAATTTGTTTTTTTGTTTTTCTGGTTTTTTTTGAGACAGGATCTTGCTCTGTAGCCCAGGCTGGAAGTTGATGTGGTATGATTATGGCTCACTGCAGCCACAGCCTCACAGGCTCAAATGATCCTCCCACCTCAGCCTCCTGGCTGGAACTACAGAAGTGTGCCACATGCCTGGCTACCCTTTTTTTTTTTTTATGTAGAAACAAGGTTTCACCATATTGCCCAGGTTGGTCTTGAACTCCAGCTTGAACTCAAGTAATCTACCCACCTTGGCCTCTCAAAGCGTTGGGATTACAGGATGAGCCACTGCACCTGGCCAAGTATTTTTTATTTCTAATAACAGTGAACTTTTGGTGCATCTGGATAGGTAGCATTCCCATCATTTTCATTTCCACATTGAGTTAAAATTATTTTTAGCAAACTTTTGGGAACAAAACATTCTCTTAAAATGTTGAAGTAAATCTTTTAAACTTTGTGTAAGCAGCTATTTTTATAGTAGTTAATTATTTTAGAGTTGAAATTATGAGAGGGGAAAAACAACCTTTAAGTAATTGACTTGAACCTATTAGAAAGTGAAACTGAACAGATTTTACTGTTCATGGAGCATATGCAGAGTTAACCTGAGATGTCAAAGGATTTTAACTTATGATGAGAGGAAGTTCTGCTTCAATTCACTGTGAGGAGTTAATATTAGAAAAGTAGAGTTCACAGACAAATTAGTATTTTGTTGTCATTGTTGTTTTAGAGGCAGGGTCTTGTTCTGTTGCCGAGGCTGGAGTGCAGTGGTGCAATCTTAGCTCACTGCAGCCTCCACCTCCAAGGTTCAAGCAATTCTCGTGCCCCAGCCTCCTGAGTAGCTGAGATTACAGCCGGCTACCACGCCCGGCTAATTTCTGTATTTTTAGTAGAGACCGCGTTTTACCATGTTGGCCTGGCTGCTCTCAATCTCCTTGCCTCAAATGATCCGCTTGCCTCAGCCTCCCAAAGTGCTGGAATTACAGGTGTGCGCCACCACACCCGGCCCAAATTTAGGATTGAGAATAGATCCTACAGATGTGCCATGTGGGATTCATGTCAGCTTGTTTTAGAGTTTTGATGGAATCCATTCAAAGAAGAGGGAAAGGATGAAGCGAGCCGGCCAGATTAAGGGGCAGTGTTGTAGGGTCTGCCAGTCCCTTGGTAACAGATCTCTTATTCAGAAATATTCTCATTTTTCCTGGTTTGTGACCATTAGTTTGCATTCTCTTCAGTTCCAAAGTCAGAGTTTTAAAGCTGCCAGTAGGAACTTGAGCTTTAATAGTACATACTTATGCTTATATACTAGTAATAACAAATACTTACTGATGGAAATAGGATATGTCTGTGTTCTCACTCTACCTCCACCCTAACCTTCCAGAATATGCCTGCATATGTATGTGTATATATGCATATGTTTATGTATATATCATATATCACATAAATAGATTTTTAAATATGCACCAGAAGTTTATATAAATAGAGCTATATGGCTTTTAAGTTTGGAATTTAAGAATATTTTGTGTTTCACTATGTAGTCAATTACCACATATCAAGCTTCTCTGCCTAGGAGCCTCGTAGTTTTATTCCTTAGTATGGAATACTGTCATTTAGCTATATCTCTGTTGATTTTTAGGTTGTATAAAGTTTTTTCCAATAGACTTACTAGGTCAGAAAGAACACACATTTTAAAAATCTGTGTATAACCAGATTGCCTTCCAGTGTATTTGTTCATACTCGCAGATTGAGTGCCTTTCTTCCTGCATGTGTATCAATACTGGTTATTGTCAGTCTTTAATTTTTGCTAATCTAATCGACAGAAATTGGCATGTGATTGTTTTAATAGTGAGATTTCACCTTTTTTTTTGGTTTGTTGGTTTTTTAACTTTTTGTTGTTTTTCCCTTGTCCAAGGTGTGCTTATTTAATGTTCTTCCATATCAGGCATTTGGCACTTTCCATATTATATGCTGTAGTCCTGTGTCAGCATTTTCTCCTAATTTGCTGCCTGTTTTGGCTTTTAAAAATAAATAGTTTTTTGCTCTACAGAATGTTTTTATCGTCAACTCTTTCTTTATGACAGCTGGCTTGTGTGTCTTGGTTAAAAAGTCCTTTATCAACGTTGTAAACACACTCATATATTTTCTTTGAGTATTTTTATAGTTTTTTTTTTTCTTTTTTCACGTTACCCTATTGGAGGATATTGTTTATGTTTGGGAATATAGAGATTGAACTTTAAAATTTTTCCACATGAAATAACCAGTTGCCCCAATAGTTTATTGAATTTCATGTTTTAAAAATGCTACCAGTTGGCATGCACTAAATTTCTATAGATTTCCGAAGTTTCTATTCAGCTTTATATTCAACAGCAGTGACAGAGCTGTCGTTACCCCAACTGTAGAGGGCGCACTGAGCATCAAGCATGCACATCTCTCTCCTCCCGGTTTTTTTTTTTTTTTTTTTTTTGGGTCAAAATTCTCTTGATTATTTTTGTGTATGTAGGTTGACTGTAAGAGTTTTATTTTGGGTTTTGTAAGTAGTAAAGGGATTGCATTTTACAAAGTCAAAAATACAAATAGCCCCAAGAAACTAGTACTACCAAGATTTATTTTTATTTCCCATCTGCTGAGTATTGTTGTAAGTACTTTGCAGATATTGTTACAAAAGAAGCATTTATACTTTGATTTCTTTCTTTCTTTCTTTCCTTTCTTTCTTTCTTTCTTTCTTTCTTTCTTTCTTTCTTTCTTTCTTTCTTTCTCTTTCTTTTTCTTTCTTTCTTTCTCTTTCTCTCTCTCTTTCTTTCTTTCTGTCTGTCCCTCCCTCCCTCCCTCCTTCCTTCCTTCCTTCCTTCCTTTCCTTCTGTCTTTCCTTCTGTCTTTTCTCTCTCTCTCTCTCTCTCTCTCTCTCTCTCTCTCTCTCTCTCTCTTTCTTTCTTTCTTTCTTTCTTCTAACGGAGTCTCACTCTGTCACCAAGGCTGGAGCACGCAGTAGCATAGTCTCAGCTCACTGCAACCTCTGCCTCCCAGGCTCAGGCAGTCCTTCCACCTCAGCCTCCTGAGTTGCTGGGACTACCACCATGCCTAGCTAATTTTTGTATTTTTAGTAGAGACAGGGTTTTTCCATGTTGCCCAGGCTGGTCTTGAACTCCTGAGCTCAAGTGATCCGTCTGTCTCAGCCTCCCAAAGTGCTGGGATTACAGGCATGAGCCACTGTGCCCAGCCTATATTTTGATTTCATAGTGAGCAAAAAATTGGTCTGATTGCATGACTGTAATGGGGAAATGATAATAAGCTGACAACTATGTGTTTTAGCTGAGACAGTATAAAATTGTGTCTAGTATAGATTTGAGGTGGACTGAGGTTCTAGCCTTGCCCCTCAAGGGACCTGCAATTCTCATATACCCACGTTGAACACAGTTAACAGTATTTGTGTCCTGCTTTTTATAAGTCATGAGCATTTCCTGATACCATCAATGCTTTTAGAAATACAACTCATAAATATGTTGTATCTTGCCTGTTGTATTGTTTTAAAATCTAGTTATTCCTACAGGCTTTGTATTTCTTGGTGACCCCTTTCTTTTGCAGTTGTGGTGTGTGTGACAGAGTGTGTCACCTGTGAGGTATGGATTCTCCAAAAGAGGCCCGGAAGCCAGCTCACTTCAGCCAGGGCCTTTCTCATTCTCATGCGTTGAATGGTGTGCTCTTTCCTTCAGGCCTTTAATTACAGGTCCACAGTTATAAGTAATACTGTGACCTACTCTTCAGTCACCCTTCCTTTTTAAGAGAGGATTTGGAAAAAAAAAAAAACCACCACCACCAACCGTGAAATTCCTGGATCAGAAGCCATGGCTTTTGTCGGAGCCAGCTCCTCACTCCCAGCGGCAGTACCTGAGTGACCGCCTCAGCCGTTCCCTTACCAGCCACCGCCAGACAGTGCGTGCAGAACTTAGCTCATTTGATAGAAAAGGGTTATCTTGTAATTTGCATTTCCTAGCTCACTAGAAGCTAAGTGATTTGGAAAATTTTGTTGGTGTAAAGTTAGTATTTTTATCATCTTAAACTTTTAAATCTGTAATTGTAAAGTTAGTATTTTTATCATCTTAAACTTCTAAATCTGTAATTTACATATCTGGGCTTTATTTTGCCCAGTGTTGTGTCTTGAGGGCCTAAATCTCATAATGAATCAGCCAACATTTTTGTATTACTTACGACTCACCATGACTATCAAAGTTCAAACTTCTGTGTGTCCTGGGGTTTGTTTTGGGCTGGTTGCTGCGTCTGAATTAGATNGTAAAGTTAGTATTTTATCATCTTAAACTTCTAAATCTGTAATTTACATATCTGGGCTTTATTTTGCCCAGTGTTGTGTCTTGAGGGCCTAAATCTCATAATGAATCAGCCAACATTTTGTATTACTTACGACTCACCATGACTATCAAAGTTCAAACTTCTGTGTGTCCTGGGGTTTGTTTTGGGCTGGTTGCTGCGTCTGAATTAGATGAGTGTAATCTTATTGCTTGGGACAAAACATCCTCTAAAGAAACTTCAAAATAACGTCTAAAAAGATGTTAAAACGTTTAGGCATTCATTGGTAATTCTTGTTTTATGGCTACAACTAAAGTTATATTTTGTCAGCCTTTAAATGCTTAAGATAGTAGCTAACTATTTATATGTAATACAGAAAAGAGGCCAGGCACAGTGGCTTACGCCTGTAATCCCAGCACTTTGGGAGGCTGAGGTGGGCAGATTGCTGGAGTCCAGGGTTCAAGACCAGCCTGGGCAACATGGCAAAACCCCATCTCTACAAAAAATACAAAAATTAGCTGGACACAGTGGCACACACCTGTAGTCCTAGCTACTCAGGAGGCTGAAATGGGAGGATCACTTGAGCCTGGTGGTTGAGGCTGCAGTGAGTGGAGATTGTGCCACTGCATTCTAGCCTGGGTGATAGAGTGAGCCCCTGTCTCAAAAAATAAAATAAATAAAACGGAAAACACCAAGAAAGGGAGTGTGGGCAGTATAAATGGTGTTGATATTGTTAAACCTTTCTAAGAAAGACTGCTTGTTTCTATGAAAGGGGGATTTTCTAAGCCTTTGAAGGCATGTTTGATACCCCCTGTGTTAACGCTGTGTGATGTGTGTACAGTGGACAGCCGAATTAGTCGGCAGTCTTTGCCCTTTGTTGATTAGATGGACCATGGAGGTGTTACGAATTTCTTCAATGTGAGTCTGAGGTTGGAGATGTATTCGTTAGATGCATAGAGTTTATTGACTTTTGGGACACAATTTGATTGTCTTCCATGAGCAAACGGACATTTCTCTTGTGGGTCCCTTGTTTTCCTACTCATGTTATGCTTATCATGCTTTGGGCATTTTTATCACCAAATTAATTTTCCTTCTTCAGGCGGGAGGCACAGTTGTATCATAGTAAAAACGTTAAATGGGTAAGGTGTGAAAGCTGACTCTGATCACAATTGCTTAGCATTTAAACTGTGATGTAAAAATCATGTTAATTTGAGTGTAACTGTATTATCAGGTGACTGAAGACAGAGGCATAAGGACTTAATTTTCAGTTACTTTTCTTTTCCAGGGATCGATCCCCTCCTGCCTTTAAGACCACAGGTCTGTTGTGAAAGTTAATACAGGTGCGGTGTCACTGCTCTCCTCTCTGTAGGTCCCTGTGAATTGAGAGTGCTTCCCTGATACGCCACAGAGAGGAGCACTGGGAGTCTGAGTATTGTCCATAAATGCAACTTTTTATACCTTGATAATGGAAATGCTACCTGGCTCTTTTCTTTTTTAGGTTCTCTCTCACTCTCTCAATCTCTGTGTGTGTGTGTGTGTGTGTGTGTGTGTGTGTGTGTGTGTGTGTGTAGCTCTTCAACAGGTTTTCATTTTTTGTGAATAGGGATGTTATTTCTGTGCATTGGATTTAATGCTTTTATTATAAATCATTAAAATCTCACTTGTATGTTGAGATTTGGGGATGCTCTATTCATACTCAATTCATAGAAGTAAGGAATTACTACTTATGTGTGTCAGTCATTGGTTCTCAAGCTTCCTTTGTTAAGATGTTCCCAGTCCCTCAATGGACAGGTGGCTGAGGGGTTTGCCCAGACTTAAACATTTGACATGTCTACCAGATAGTGGTGACTTCTGCGCTTTTTCTTTCCGGTCTGTTGACAACCTTCACGTGTTGGGAACTTGTGGTGTTTAGGGTCCAGCTCATTGCTTTACAGGTCTCATCATGACAACATCTTGAGGCTCAGGTACCTGCAGTTTTGTAGTTAAGAACTTCAGGTCAGAGAGGTGACTCGTGATGCCATCTTTCTTGATCTCTGCTTGTTTCTCCTCTGATCTCATAATCTGCTATCAGGTGTTCATGACAGTGGTTTTCAGAGGGGGAGGTAGATCAGATTCACCCTCAAGGGACATTTGGCAATGTCTGGAGACATTTTGTGATGGTCATGGCCAGGTCGGGTGAGGGGCTGTGCTCCTGGCATCTTGTGGGTAGAGGCCAGGGATTCTGCTGAACATCCTGCCATGCGCAAGGATGGCTCCACAACCAAGAGTTATCTGGCCCCAAATGCCAGCGGTGCTGAAGTCGAGAAACCCTGTATTATGGGAATGGACCAGATAGTGGTGGTGGAGTGGAAGGTCTGGTCGCGACTTCAGCAGGACAAGAGTCATTAAGGAAGGCTGAGTAGGCAGGGAAACGAGGAGAGGGGCCGTCCTAGGCCAGTGGTGGGGAATGCAGGCTGATTCCTAATCCATCTCCCTCTGTGTTCTCTCTGGTGATTCATCCTATGGCCACACAGATATACAGAGAGCTCTTAGAGCCACACATGCCAGCACAGAGATCTAGATTTTCTGTAAAAGTGCATAAATGCACCCAACAGGTCGATTTTAAAGTGTGGTTTTTCAGCAGTTGTAGCATTTCCCTGTTATTTCAGGGCTCTGAATACACCTCTGTGACTTGAAAGTGACTGTGAAAAATACCCGATTTACCCTGTGGTGAAACAAAAGATGTTAAAGACAGTTTCCCTGATGTCTGGCTGTAAAGCTGGGCTTTTCTCCCTCCTCACAGCAAGTTTTACATATCAGGTTCAACATTCTGAACCCAGCCTGTACCATGGTAAAGAGATGGGTTCCTCTGAGGGTTGGATTCTGCTGTTTTCCTCTCTCGCTCTCTGGCAGCATCAGGCCTTTTGGGGTCCTGAGGTTTGGCTCTTGGACCTTCGGGAGGCATCCCAGTGAGGGAATCGAGGGACTTTGATCTTCACCACAGCCCTCTCACTAGTGGAGGTTATGTTCTCCCCCACCAGATTGTATTTGAGAAGAGGCTACATAGACAGGAAAACTTTGAGGAGCTATATGAAGAAAAACAGGACCCAGTTAAACCAGTTCCCTTGTGAGTGCACTGGGAAGTGATTGGAAGAGATGCCCACAAGATGACTGAGATAACTTAATTGCAGGTATGGAAACAGTCCTGCAAAACGCCTGTAAAAATGGAAATATGGTGGACAGTAAGGCAGAGCGGCAGCCTGCAGTGTGCGGAAACACGGGAATCATGAGACATCTTGAAACCTGTAAAACATCCACAGGCCTTGCCTCACATCCGGAATGTGACATCCGCAACCAGAACTGTCTCACATCTTACTCAGTTCTTGGCCCAGAACAGGTTTCAGTATTAATAGCGGTGGGAGCCATCTTTAACTTTTCTAACCTGGCTTTTGATTGTATTCATCTTATTAATGATGTCATGTAGAATCTCATTTTACCTTTATCATTATTCATTTCTTTCTTGCCTTTTCATCTTTGTGGTTCTAGTGCCTTTATGGTCCAAGTGAAAGTTGAGGTATACAAAATGTAAATCTTAAGACAACAGCTGTCTCAAGAAAAAAGCAAAACAAAATGTAAATCAGAGGGGAGGTGATTATCATGGTCATATGGGATATATATATTTATGTATTTTTTGAGTTGGAGTCTCACTCTGTCTCCCAGGCTGGAGTGCAGTGGTATGATCTCGGCTTACTGCAACCTCTACCTCCTGGGTTCAAGTGATTCTCCTGCCTCAGCCACCCCACGCCCAGTGGGTCATATGGGAATTCTTTATATAAAAGCATTCCTTGTGGCCCAGTGTAGTGGCTCACACCTGTAATCCCAGCACTTTGGGAGGCCGAGGCAGGCAGATCACGAGGTCAGGAGTTTGAGACCATCCTGGTCAACATGGTGAAACCCCGTCTCTACTAATAATACAAAAATTAGTTGGGCATGGTGGTATGCACCTGTAATCCCAGCTATTCAGGGGGCTGAGGCATGAGAATAACTTGAACAACCCGGGAGGCAGAGGTTGCAGTGTACTGAGATCACACCACTGTACTCCGGCTTGAGCTATAGAGCAAGACTCTGTGTCAGGGGGCAGGGAGGAGGGGGGAGCGATCCTTGGGTTTCCATGTGTTCCTAATATTTGTGGCTTACCAAATTTAAAGCATGCTCCTTTCGGAGTACATAGATTAAAATATGCACCTACATTGTTTGAGGTAATTGTAGACATATAATAATTTTCCAAATTTTAGTTGTTCTTGGTGGTTGTTGCAATAACGTATGTACCAGCCAAATGGTTACTTTTTTTCTTTAAATAAATCAGCTTTTTATTTATTTATTTTTTTGAGATAGGGTCTTGCTCTGTCACCCAGGCTGGAGTGCAGTGGTGTAAATGGCTCACTACAACCTTGACCTCCTGGGCTCAAACGATCCTCCCAGCTCAACTTCCTGAGTAGCTGAGTAGCTAGGACTATAGGTGCACACCACAATGCCTGGCTCATTTTTTTCTTTCTTTTTTTTTTTCTGTAGAGATAGGGTTGGCGGGGGGCGTCTCACTACGTCACCCAGGGTGGGCTTGAACTCCTGGGCTCAGGTGATTCACCCACCTCAGCCTCCCAAAGTGTTGGGATTATAGATGTGAGCCACTGTGCCTGGCCAAATCAACTTCTTAACAACCTTCTCTTTTAAAAGTAAATATTATTGTTGCCATAAATGGAATATCATTCAGCTTAAATAGAGATATAAAAAGCATTAACAAAGCTGCAGAGTTAATCTGGGGGGGAAATCAATGCTATCATTCATCTGTTAATAGTTTTGGAATAACCAGGCTGAGAGCCAATTCACTTGTGTACACTTGTAAAGTGCAAAAGCTATTTTACCATTTTCTTTATTTTGGTTGAATACCAAGAATTTCTAATACCGGCAATGAAAGCGGCTTGGGTCTCCAGGAGCCACCAGAAGCCATTCTCTGGAATCTACCTGAATGTGTCAAAGTATGTGGGTAGAATCCAGACAGTGGGATAAGAGGGCCCTTTGCCACTCATTGCTGCCATCTAGTATGGGAAATGAAACCCTATTTCATGTGTTTTCAGCTCTCTTCATAATGTGCAAAATATTTTCAGTGAGCTTTCAGATTAATATTTGTCTCAGTTATGTAGACAACAACAAAAACGTCCTGAATTTTGTTATTCAGATGTGACCCCACAGCTCTGCTTCGGTGCTCACAAGGGAGTGTCTCTCTTCTTGCATGCCCAGTACCACCTTGTAAGGGTAAATTCAGGTGCTTTAAATGAACAAATACCTCAGCAGAATACACTGATTCCTGAAGGCTGCCCAGTTCCTTCTATGCTCTGACGTGGACATGGTTGTGCGTTGTTGTAAGAAGTCGACACCACCTATCTCTATAGAAAGCAGAGGGGAAAAGTGCAGGATTCAGCAGCTTTTCTTAACAAATTTTAACATTTTGGGTTTGCTTCCATATATAAACAAGGAGTAGGTAAGCTGATTTTAGCATTTTAGCAAAAACACTGTGGTAATTAAGTATATTTCCGTGACGACGTTTACCTTTAAGACTCTTTTTAATTACCTAATTGATCTTAGCCATGATGGGTTCAACACAAAGAACAAATATTCAGAGAACAGTCCCAATTCCATTTCCGAATTATGTGCACTTATACATAACATACCTACTAAAATATTGCTGGCTTCTGGGGTGACTTTTGGTCTGTCACTGGTAAGAGTGCATAGATACACCTGGAAAGTCATTGTTCAGAAATCTTGATTGGCATTCATGCATGCTTTCCATACTATCTGCAGTCCTTTTCTCTTGTGATAAAATATATATGTAACCTAACATTTGCCATTATAACCATTTTAAGTGTACCATTTCCTGACGTTAATCACAATGCTGTATTTGTATCTCCAAAACTTTTAAATTCCCCCAACCAGAAACTTTGTAACTGGTAAAATATATGTAACATAACATTTGCCATTATAACAATTTTAAGTGTACAATTCCATGACATTAATCACAATGTTATATTTGTGTTTGTATATTGTCTCTCCAAAACTTTTTAATTCCCCCAAACAGAAACTCTGTAACCATTATGTGAAAACTCCCCATTCTCTTCCCCCAGTCCCTGGAAATCTCTATTCTACTTTCTGCCTCAATGAATTTTCCTATTCTAGATATTTGATAGAAGGGAGACCTTACAGTATTTGTCCTTTTGTGTCTGGCTTCCTTCACTTAGCGTAGTGTTTTCAGGGTTCATCCGTGTTGCAGCGTGTATCAGAACTTTATTCCTGTTTATGACTGAATCATTCTCTTACGTGGATACACCACATTTTATGTATCCATTCATCTTAGTGGACACATGGGTTGTTTCTGTATTTTGACTACTGTGAATAATGCTGCAATGTTCCTTGATATTCAAGTATGTAATTGAGTCCCTGTTTTCAGGTATTTGGTATATATGTCTAGGAGTGGGTCCTGTGGGTCACATGGTGGATCATTGTTGGGTCCTATGGTAATTCGATGTTTAACTTTTTGAGGAGCTGCCAAACTGTTTTACACAGTGGCCACACCATTTTACATTTCCACCAGCAGCACTCGTCAGCACTTATTTTCCATTTTTGAAAGTACAGTCATCCTCATAGATTTAAAGTAGTATTTCATTGTGATTTTGATCTGTGTTTTCCTAATGAGTACCATGAGCATCACTTGATGTGCTTATTAGCTATTTGTATCTCTTCTTTGGAGAAATGTCTAGTCCTTTGCCCGTTTTCCATTGGGTTGTCATTGTTGTTTTGTTGAGTTCTTTATGTATTCTGGTTACTAAGCCCTCACCAGACATGATTTGCAAATATTTTTATGTTGTCTTTTCACTTGCTTGATAATGTCCTTTGAAACACACAAGTTTTTATTTGGTTAAAGTTCAGTTTACCTATTTTTTTTTTTTTTTAACCGTTCATCTTTTGGGTGACATATCCAACTTTTTCTTTTTCAAGATTGTTTTGACTTTCTGGGAACTTTTGCAAATACATATGAATTTGAGTACAAGCTTTTCTGGTTCTGCAAAAAAGGCTGTTGGAATTTTTTTTTTTTTTTTTTTTTTTTGGAGCAGAGTCTCACTCTGTTGCCCAGGCTGGAGTGCAGTGGCATGATCTCGGCTCACTGCAACCTCTGCCTCCTGGGTTCAAGTGATTTTTGTGCTTCAGCCTCCGGAGTAGCTGGGATTACAGGCGCCTGCCACCACACCCAGCTAATTTTTGCATTTTTATTAGAAACAGGGTTTCACCATGTTGGTCAGGCTGTTCTCGAACTCCTGACCTCAGGTGATCCACCAGCCTCGGCCTCCCAAAGTGCTGGGATTTCAGGCGTGAGCCACCATGCCCGGCCAGCTGTTGGAATTTTGATAGGGATTGCATGAACCTGTAGATCACTTTTGGTTAGTATGCATTGCTAGTATGTAGAAACACTCTGATTTTTATGTATTATCCTGCAACTTTGCTGAATTTATTAGCCCTAGTAACATTCCTGTGGATTCTTTGGGTGAATGAATAGTGATAGTTTTACTTCTTTCCGATTTGGATGCCTTTTGTTTTTTGTCTAATTACTCAGACTATAACTTCCAGTACCATGTTGAACAGCAGTGGTGAAAGCAGTCGTCCTTATCTTGTTCCTGAAAGCTTCAGTCTGTCACACTTGAGTGTATTAGCTGTGAGTTTTTCGTAAATGTCCTTATCATGTTGAGGAAGTTCTCTTCTATTCCCAGTGTGTTGAATGTTTTAATCTTGAGTTAGATTTTATCAGTGCCTTTTCCGCATCAATTGAGATGATCCTGTGGTTTTCCTGTCCTTGATTTTTCTAATGCGATACATTGATTGATTTTCTCATATTAAACCACCCTTGCATTCCTGGGGTAAATCCCTTTTGGTTATAATCCTTTTAGAATTCTGTTAGATTTGGTTTGCTCTAACAGGCAATCCTCATTATTCATGGATTTCATATTTGCCTATTTGTAAAATTTATTTGTAACCTGAAAATTAATAATGCAGTGGTTTCATGGTCATTTGTACGTACACTTAGAATGACAAAAAAAAGAAAAAGAAAAAAAAAGTGAGAGTTACCTGACACACACCTTCCTAGCTGAGATTGCCCATAACAACACACTGCCTTGTTTGAGCTATGAGACCACCATAGGGTATAAGTGATAGTGGGTAGTACAATGTAGTACCAAAACCTTTGGCCTCAGAGCCACTTGAAGTGGTTTAAATCTCAACTCTGGCACCTGTTAGTGGGATGGTCTCAGGCAAGTCACTTAACATTTTTGAGTTTCATTTCTCCATTCTGTAAAATAGAATCAGCTAGGATCACTTATTTGTAGGATTATAATGTATGTGAGATATGTGTGTGTATATTTACCTTATGAGCAGGTGGTTTAGTATCCACTAATTCAGTGGTCTTCACCTTTATTTCTAATTTTAGTTATTTATGTCTTTTCTTTTTTTCCCCCTGTGTCAGTTCAGCTAATGGTTTCTCAATTTTATTGAGTTTTCAAATAACCAACTCTTAATTTCATTGATTTTTCTTTTCTTCTATTCTCTATTTATCTTCACTGTAATCTTTATTATTTTCATCCTTCTAGTACCTTTGGGTTTACTTTGCTCTTCTTTTTCTAGCTTCTTAAGGTGTAAAGTTAGGCTGCTGATACGAGATCTTTTTTTCTTTTTTAATGTAACCTTTACATCGATAAGCTTTCCTCTGAGCACTGCCTTCACTGCATTGCATACTTTTTCTGTGTTGTGATTTTGTTTTCATGCGTCCCTAAGTGTCTTCTACTTTCCCTTGTGATTTCTTTTTTGATCCCTGGTTGTTGAAGGAGGGTGTTGTTTTAATTTCCACATGTTTGTGAATTTTCCCATTTTTCCTTTGGTGTTAATTTCTAGCTTCATTCCACAAGATAACTGTAAGATTTCAGTTTCTTAAAATGTGAGACTTGTTATGAGGTCTGACATGTGGTCTGTTCTGGAAAATGATTCCTGTGCACTTAAGAAGGTATATTCTGCTGTTTGGTGAAGTGTTAGGTCTAGTTGGTTTATAATGTTGTGTAAGTCCTCTGTTTCCTGATTGATCTTCCAGATACACTGTCCTATACTGAAAGCGCAGTGTGTTGAATTCTCCAACTATTATTGTAAAGCTATCTTTTCCCCTTCAGCTTTGTCAATATTTGCTTCATGTATTTTGGAGCCCTGTTGTTTGGTGCTTATATGTTTATAATTGTTATATTTTCTTGTTGAACTGGCTTTTATATCGCCATCCTTTGTGTCTTGTTACAGTTTTTGACTTAAAATCCATTTTGTCTGATATTAGTGTAGCCACCTCCAGCTCTCTCTTGCTTACTATTTACATTTAATATATTTTTTAATCATTTCCCTTTCAACCTTTTTGATTTTGAATCTTGAGTTTCTTGTAGAGAACATATAGTTATATGATGTTTTTATATCCATTCTGCCAATCTCTGCCTTCTGCCAGAAAAGTTTAATTGACATTTAAAGTTACTACTGACAAGCACTTCTTCCATGTTGCTGTTTTCTGCCTTACACTTTTGTTCCTCATTGCCTTGATTACCACCTTATGTGATTAGTTGATCTTTTTTCTTTTTAATAATGGATTGTTTGGATTCCCTTCTCATTTCCTTTTGAATATATAGCTTTTAGATATTTTTTTTGTGGTTATCATGGGAATTATATGTAACATCCATAATTGATGATAATGTTGTTTAAATCAATATCAGCTTCAATAGCATACAAATGTCTGTCTCTATACAGCTCCATCTGCTCCCTTTATGTTCTTACAAAGTACATATTTTATGCATTGTGTGCCCAGTAACATGGATTGATAATTATTTTTCATGCACTTGTCCTTTTTTTTGTTCTTTGAGACAGAGTCTCACTCTGTCACCCAGGCTGGAGTGCAGTGGCGTGATCTCGGCTCACTGAAACCTCTGCTTCCCAGGCTCAAGTGATCTCCTGCCTCAGCCTTCTGAGTAGCTGGGATTACAGGCGTGCGCCACCACACCTAGCTAATTTTTGTATTTTTAGTAGAGACAGGGTTTCACCATGTTGACTAGGCTGATCTCAAACTCCTGACCAGCGAGTCAAGTGATCCACCCACCTCGGCCTCCCAAAGTGTGGGAACTACAGGCATGAGCCATTGCACCCAACCTGCGTATTTCTCTTAAGTCGTGTGAAAGAAAAAGTACATTCACAATCCCTAAATACAGTACTACTAGCTTTTATATTTGCTCATGCATTTACCATTACCAGAGAGATTTATTTCTTTTTCAACTTTGAGTTACTGTTTAGCATGCTTTCACTTGAAGCATTTCTTTCAGGGCAAGTCTAGTGGTAATGAACTTCCTCAGCTTTTATTTATCTGAGAATGTCTTACTTTCTCCCTCAGTTTTGACAGTTAGTTTGCTGGATATAGGACTTTTGTTTAACAGGGTTTTTTTTTCTCTTTCAGCCTCTTTTTTTTTTTTTTTTAAGAGATTGGGTCTTGCTCTGTTGCCCAGGCTGGAGTGCAGTGGCATGATACAGCTCACTGTAAGCCGCAAATTTGTAGACTCAAGTGATCTCCTGCCTCAGCCTCCCAAGTAGCTGGGACTCCAGGTGCGCACCACCATGCCTGGCTTCAGCATTTTAACTATGTCGTTCCATTGATTTCTGCCTTCCATGGTTTCTGTTGAGAAATCAGCCATTAATCTTATTAAGGATACCTTGTGCTTGTCAAGTCACCTCCTGCTGCTTTTAGGGTTTTCTTTTTGTCTTTTGCTTCCAGTAGTTTGATTATGATGTGTCTCAGTGTGGATCTTTTTGAGTTTATGCTGCTTGGAATTCATTGACTTTTGGATAAGTAAATCATGTCTGTCTTCAGATTTAAGAAGCTCTGTCCATTATTTATTTAGATAATCGCTTTGTCCCTTTCTTTTCTACCAAGTCTTCCATAATTTATTTGTTGGTATGCATGACGGTGTCCTACTAGCCTACTAGGCTCTATTCATTTTTCTTTATTTTCTTTACTTTCTACTTTTCAGATTCAATAATTTTAATTGTGCTATCTTCAAGTTCGTTGATTCATTTTTTTCTGTTTGTTAAAAACCGTTTTTGAACTGCTCTAGTGAATTTTTTTATTTCAATTATGTAAGTTTCAGCTCCAGAATGTTTGCTTGGTTCCTTTATAAAATTTGTTTCTTTATTTTGTTTATAAATTGTTCTGATTTCCTTCAGTTCTTCATATCTTTCTTTAGCTTTTTGAGCTTATTTAGGACAGTCTGCCTAGGTTTCCTTCTGGCTGATTTCTGTCAATTATTTTATTCTTTTGAATGAATTGTACTTCCCTGTTTCTTTATATGCTTTGTGGGGTTTTTGTTGTTGTGATTGTTGAAAACTCCACATTTGACTTTATGTAATTCTGGAAATCAGATTTTCTTCCTTGTGTTGCTGGGATTTTGTTGTTGTTGTTGAAGGCTAGAGTTGTCTGTGTAGTGACATTTCCACACTATTTCTGTAGAGACTGTATTCCTTATTGTATGTGGTCACTGAAGCCTTTGTTCCTCAGATTGTGTCCCACTGTGTTTTGGCAGAGATTTCTTTGGAAGCCTTGGAGTTAAACAAACAAAACAAAACAAAACAGAGCACTTCTCCTAGTTTTTGCATTTAACTTTGTGACTCCAGGTTTGCATTGAGCCAGGTGATCAGCCTGAGGTGAAAGCCGAGAAACTTCTCAGGTCTTTCTGAGTGTGTATCTTGCCGTGGGCATGTGCATGGCTTTCCGTCTTTCCCCTTACACCCACATGCTTTAGAATGTCCTAATCTTCCAAAGAAGCTCTCCTGCAGCTTTTTTTGGGGGCGTCTGTGGACTTATTTGTATATCTCAGCTTGATTATTTAGCCCAGATGTTTGTGGGTGTTAGTTTATGAACAATTTCCCCACTTCTCTGGCTTAAGGACCCAAGTTCAGGTGTCATGCCATGGTCCTCTAGATAGCCTTCAGTCAGGTTAGAACATCCCTACACAATAATTTGTGAATTTGTTTGGCTGTGCTCCCTCTAAAACCAGGAAGCAGGGACTTTCCCACTGGGAATACAAACCTGTACCTTTGAAGTTGGTAGCTTCTTGATTCAGTGTTCACTTGTCTGCTGCCAATCTTTGACTTATTTCCAGAGTCCTGATAATGTTGGTTATAACAATAATTGCTGTTTTTTGGAAATGTTTCTGTATGAGAAGTCAGAACTTCCTACTCTACCAAGTCTGCCCCTGTCCGTATATCTGAATGGTTGTGGTGGAAAGTCACTGACGATTTTCAGTGTCGAAGGTGTGCGTAAGCACCATCCCTACATAACTGTGAGTCTGTGTCACAGGGCTTATCACCGCACTACCCGTTTAAACAGTTGGCGCTGGCTTATGGTTCTAATTATATCATAAACAGTGTTAATACATCTAAATATTCATCCTTAGGCCATCTAGAAGTCATCTTGTGGACCGCTAGGCAGATCTTGGCCGGCATTGATGGTTTTCCTTCCCCAGTCCCCTGCTATATTCTAGATCAGTCTACCCCATTGTGTAATATGGCCACAGCCACATGTATTGGCAGGCACTCCACAACTCAGGAATAGTTTTGTGTTCTGAAGCTTTTTGTTATTTTTAAATTGGTGCTTGATCTGGAAACTTTGAAATCAGTATTATTCATAAGGCTTAGGTTTCTAAGTCAGCCACAAATGCTACCCAAAACTACATAAAGTAGAAAAAAGTTGCACAGAACCAAAAAGTGAGTTTTAATTATTTATTTTATACGTGAGCATTCAGAATTCCAGCCCCCTGGAGGAGCTGGGATTTTAAACCAGTGTGATACGTTTTCTGTTTGCTTTAGTTTACTTTTTATTTTTTTTCCTTTCCCTTATGGGTTCTGGGAATTGAGACTTTGGCTTTCCTTCCAGTGATACCACTTGCCATTGTGCGTCCATTCGGGAGCATGGCTCTCACCAGCCTCTCCCCTCTCCTGTTTTTGCAGTAAATACTTTGTCCTTCTAAAGTCCTGTAAAAGATGGCTCATTAAAATATTTTTAAAATCTGTTAGCAATGGAGAAAATAATTACAGCCTAATTTCTATGCTCACCACCATGCAACAAGGAAAAATGCAAAGGGAAGGAGGGAGAAAAGAACTGTTTGTATTGAATTTGGGGGCTGTTTCAGGCCTTGGTGTGCTGGTCTCTGATGTGGCTGAAAGAAAATGCTGAGACTGAATGTGAGGAAGGGGAGTGAGTACATTTCTGGTTCTGGCACCTTGATAGAGATGGTCCTGTCACTTGTAGACCTTATCCCTGGATACAGAATTGGGGATACAGAACTTTGATGGAACAAAATAGAATTTGACCTATGTGAGCACCCTGGAATGGAGTGATGGGTGTGGGTGTGGGTATGTGTCTGCTCCCACCTCTGCGGGGTGGAAGTCTCATGAGAATGAGGGCAGCAGTGGTGTTCACCTTGTTCACCTGTGTATCCCCAGTATCTTGTACAGTGCCTTGTACATAGCGGACACTCTTGCTGAATGAATGACAGTCCAGATAAGATAGGCCAATCATTGTTAGAGGCACAGACCTGAGTCAGTGGGGGTTACATGTTCAGGGATATGAATTGGCAATTTGTTTTATTTTACTAATTTGCCTCTGTGTATATTCCTCACAGTGTGATAACTTGAGTGACAATATAATTTATCATATGTTGTATTTATAGACATAAAATAGTTTTATTCAAAAATTTTTTCAAAAGATTCTGAAGTAAACGTCAGTGGATTAAAATAAATGGATCACCTGTACATTACAAAAATTAGTAAATACTCGTTGTTGTTGTTGTTGTTGTTTTTGGAGATAGAGTCTTGTTCTGTCTCCCAGGCTGGAGTGCAGTGGCACCATCTTGGCTCACTGCAACCTCTACCTCCTGGGTTCAAGCGATTCTCCTGCCTCAGCCTCCTGAGTTGCTGGGATTACAGTGTTACCACGCCTGGCTAATTTTTGTGTTTTTAGTAGAGACGAGATTTCACCATGTTGGTCAGGCTGCTCTAGAACTCCTGACCTCATGATCCACCTACCTCGGCCTCCCAAAGTGCTGGGCTTACAGGTGCGTGAGCCACCGTGCCTGGCCTCTTTTTTTTCCCTTTGGTTTAAGACAGCATCTTGCTCTGTCTGTCGCCCAAGCTGGAGTGCAATGGCCTGCACATGGCTCACTGCAGCTCCGCCTCCCAGGCTCAGGTGATCCCAATACCTCAGCCTCTCCAGTATCTAGGACTACAGGCGTGCACCAACAAATCCGGCTAATATTTTTTGTATTTTTTTTTTTTTTTAGTAGAGATGGGGTTTTGCCATGTTGCCTAGGCTTGTCTTGAACTCCTGGGCTCAAGCGATCCGCTTTCCTCCTCCTTCAGAAGTGCTGAGATTACACTTGTGAGCTGTCACACCAGACTGTAAATATTCTTGATACATTTTTATCATGTGTCTATTGTGATGCCTTGTGACTCTTTAAACTTTTTTTGCTATGTCTTTTATTTATTTTTTTATTTTAATAGGTTTTTGGGGAACAGGTGGTGTTTGGTTATATGAATAAGTTCCTTAGTGGTGATGTCTGAGATTTTAGTGCACCCATCACCCGAGCAGTGTACACGGTACCCAATGTGTAGTCTTTTATCCCTCACCCCCCTCCCACCTTTTCTCCCAGGCCTCAAAGTCCATTGTATTATTTTTAGGCCTTTGCATCTTCATAGCTTAGCTGCCACTTATGAGTGGGAACTTACGGTGTTTGGTTTTCTACTCCTGAGTTACTTCACTTAGAATAATGATCTCCTGTTCCATCCAGGTTACTGCAAATGCCATTATTTCATTTCTTTTTATGGCTGAGAGTATTCCATGGTATATATACACCACAGTTTCTTCAATCATTTGTTGACTGATAGGTATTTGGCTGGTTCCGTGTTTTTGGAATTGCAAATATAAACGTGTGTGCTACTGTCTCTTTCATATAATGACTTCTTTTCCTCTGGGAAGATACCCAGTAGTGGGATTGCTGGATCAAATGGTAGTTTTAGTTCTTTTTTTTTGAGACAGAGTCTCCCTCTGTCGCCCAGGCTGGGGTGCAGTGGTGTGATCTCGGCTCACTGCAACTTCTGCCTCCCAGGTTCAAGCAGTTTTTTGCTTCAGCCTCCCGAGTGGCTGGGATGACAGGTGCCCGCCACCATACCCTGCTAATTTTTGTATTTTTGGTAGAGACGGGGTTTCGCCATGTTGGCCAGGCTGGTCTTGAACTCCTGACCTCCTGATCCACCCACCTCAGCCTCCCAAAGTGTTGGGATTACAGGCGTGAGTCACCACTCCCAGCCTTACTTTTAGTTCTTTAAGGAATATTCACATTGTTTTCCATAGCGGCTGTATTAGTTTGCTTTCCTGCCAGCAGTGTGTTTCCTTTTTACCACATCCACACCAACATCTATTTTTTTTTTTTGATTTTTTGATTATGACCATCTTGCAGGAGTGAGGTGGTATCGCATTGTGGTTTTGATTTGTATTTCCCTGATCATTAGTGATGTTGAGCATTTTTTCATATGTTTGTTGGCCATTTGTGTATCTTCTTTTGAGAATTGTCTATTCATGTCCTTAGTCCCACTTTCTGATGTGATTGTTTTTTCTTGCTGATTTGTCTGAGTTCTTTGTAGATTCTGGATATTAGTTCTTTGTCAGATGTATAGATTGTGAAGATTTTCTCCCACTCTGTGGGTTGCCTGTTTACTTTGCTGATTGTTTATTTTGCTGTGCAGAAGCTTTTTAGTTGAATTAAGTCCCACCTATGTATCTTTGTTTTTGTTGCATATGCTTTTGGTTCTTGGTCATGAAGTCTTTGCGTAAGCCAGTGTCTCAAAGGGTTTTCTGATGTTATCTTCTAGAATTTTTATGGTTTCGGTCTTAGATTTAAGTGTTTGGTCCATCTTGAGTTGATTTTTGTTTAAGATGAGAGATGAGGATCCAGTTTCATTCTCCTGCATGTGGCTTGCCAGTTAGCCTAGCACCATTTGTTAAATAAGGTGTCCTTTCCCCACTTTGTTTTTGTTTGCTTTGTTGAAGATCAGTTGGCTGTAAGTATTTGACTTTATTTCTGGGTTCTTCATTCTGTTCCATTGGTCTATGTGCCTATTTTTATACCAGTACCATGCTGTTTTGGTGACTGTGGCCTTACAGTATAGTTTGAAGTTGGGTGATGTGATGCCTCCAGATTTGTTTTTTTTTTGCTTAGTCTTGTTTTGGCTATGTGGGCTCTTTTTTGGTTCCATATTAATTTTGGGATTTTTTTTCTAGTTCTGTGAAGAATGATAGTGGTGTTTTGATGGGAATTGCATTGAATTTGTAGATTGCTTTTGACAGTATGGTCATTTTCACAATATTGATTCTACCTATCCATGAGCATGGGACGTGTTTCCATTTGATTGTGTCATCTGTGATTTCTCTCAGCAGTGTTTTGTAGTTTTTCTTGTAGAGGTCTTTCACCTCCTTAGGTACATTCCTAAGCATTTTTTTTTTTTTCAACTATTTGTAAAGGGGTTGAGTTCTTGATTTGATTCTCAGCTTGGTTGTTTTGGTGTGTAGCAGAGCTACTGATTTGTGTACATTAATTTTGTATTCTGGAACTTTGCTGAATTTATCAGTTCTAGGAGCTTTTTGGAAGAATCTTTAGGAGTTTCTTGGTATATGATCATGTCATCAGCAAACGGTGACAGTTTGACTTCCTCTCTACTGATTTGGATGGCCTTTATTTCTTTCTCTTGTTTGATTGCTCCAGCTATGACTTCCAGTATGTTGAATAGAAATGGTGAGAGTGGGCATCTTTGTCTTGTTCCGGTTCTCAGGGGAATGCTTTCAACTTTTCTCCATTCAATATTATGTTGGCTTTGGGTATGTCATAGATGCCTTTTATTACATTAAGTTATGTCCCTTCTGTGCTGATTTTGCTGAGGGTTTTAATCCTAAAGGGATGCTGGATTTTGTCAAATGTTTTTTCTGCATCTATTGAGATGATCATTGTGATTTAAAAAATTTTAATTGTGTTTATGTGGTGACTTAACATTGACTTGGGTATTTTAAACTATCCCTGCATCCTGGTATGAAACCCACTTGATCATGGTGGGTTATCTTTTTGATGCGTTGTTGGATTCAGTTTGCTAGTATTTTGTTAAGGATTTTTGCATTTATATTCATCAGGGATTTTTTTGTTATGTTATGTTTTTTGTTGGTTCTTTTTTGTTGTTGTTGTTGTTGTTACGTTCTTTCCTGGGTTTGGCATTAGAGTGATACTAGCTTCTTAGAATGATTTAGGAAGGATTCCCTCTTTATCTTGCGGAATAGTGTCTGTAGGATTGGTACCAGTTTTTCCTTGAATGTCTGATAAAATTAACTGTGAATCCGCCTAGTCCTGGACTTTTTTGTTGCCAATTTTTAAATTACCATTTCAGTGTCACTGTTTGTTACTGGTCTGTTCAGAGTTTCTGTTTCTTCCTGGTTTAATCTGGGTGGGTTGTATATTTCCAGGAATGTGTCCATCTCCTCTAGGCTTTCTAGTTTATGTGCATAAAGGTGTTCATAGTTGACTTGAATAATCTTTTGTATTTCTGTGGTATATCAATTGGGGTATCTCTTGTTTCATTTCTAATTGAGCTTATTGGATCTTCTCCTTGTCTTGGTTAATCTCACTAATTTTATTTATCTTTTCAAAGAACCAGCTTTTTGTTTCATTTATCTTTTGTATTTATTTTTTGTTTGAGTTTCATTTAGTTCTACTTTGATCTTTGTTATTTCTTCTGCTGGGTCTGGGTTTGGTTTGTTCTTGTTTTTATAGTTCCTTGAGATGTGACCTTAGATTGTCTATTTGTTCTCTTTAAAACTTTTCAATGTAGGCATTTAGGCATATGAACTTTCCCCTTAGCACTGCCTTTGTTGTATCCCAGAAGTTTTGCTAGGTTGTGTCACTATTATCGTTCAATTCAAAAAATTTTAAAATTTGCATCTTGATTTCATTGTTGACCGAGTGATCATTCAGGAGCAGGTTATTTAATTTTTATGTGTTTGCATGGTTTTGAGGGTTACTTTTTGGAGTTGATTTCCAATTTTATTCCACTGTGGTCTAAAAGAGTACCCGGCATAGTTTTGATTTTCTTAAATTTACTGAAACTTATTTTGTGGCCTATCATATGGCCTGTCTTGGAGAATGTTACATGTGCTGATGAATAGAATGCATATTCTGTAGTTGTTGGATAAAATGTTCTACAAATATCTGTTAAGTCCTTTGTTTTAAGTTATAGTTTAAGTCCATTGTTTCTTTGTTGACTTTCTGTCTTGATGACCTGTCTAGTGCTGTGAGTGGACTTTTAAAGTCCCCCACTATTACTGTGTCGCTGTCTATCTCATTTCTTAGGTCTAATGTTTTATGTGTTTGAGAGCTCTGGTGTTAGATGCATATATATTTAGGATTGTGATATTTTTCTGTTGGACTAGTCCTTTTATCATTATATAATGCCCATTTTTGTCTTTTTTAACTACTATTGCTTTAACATTTGTTTTTTTCTGATAGAAGAATAGCTACTCCTGCTTGCTTTTTGTGTCCTCTTGCATGGAATATCTGTTTCACCCCTTTACCTTAAGTTTATGTGAGTCCTTATGTGTTAGGTGAGCCTCTTGACAGCAGATACTTGGTGAATTCTTATCCATTCTGCCATTCTGTTATCTTTCCAGTGGAGCCATTTACATTCAGTTAGCATTGAGATGTGAGGTACTATTCTATTCATTGTGCTATGAATACACAACATGAAAATGAATATGAAAAACCTTGTGGGTTTTATTATGTTATTGTTACATAGTTCCTGTGAGATTTATGCTTTAAGGAGGTTATATTTTGGTGTATTTTGAGGATTTGTTTCAAAATTTATATCTCCTTTTAGCAGTTATTATAGTGCTTGCTTGGTATTGGCAAATTCTCTCATTATTTGTCGTAAGAAGATGGTATATTTTCTTCATTTATGGAGTTTAGTTTTGCTGGATATAAAATTCTTGGCTGATAATCGTTTTGTTTAAGGAGGCTAAGGAGAGGCTTTCCCCTGTCCCTTCTAGCTTGTAGTGTTTCTGCTGAGAAATCTGCTGTTAATCTGTTAGGTTTTCTTTTATAGGTTACCTGGTACTTTTGCCTCACAGCTCTTAAGATTCTTTCCTTCGTCTTTAGATAACGTGATGACTGTGCGCCTAAGTGATGATCTTTTTGCAATAAATTTCCCAGGTGTTCTTTGAGCTTCTCATATTTGGATATCTAGATCTCTAGCAAGGCCAGGGAAGTTTTCCTCAATTATTCCCTCAATATGTTTTTCAAACTTTCAGATTTCTCTTCTTCCTCAGTAACACCAGTTATTCTTAGGATTGGCCATTTAACATAATCCCAAACTTCTCAGAGGCTTTTCTTTTCTTTTAATTCTTTTTTTGTCTTTGTTGGATTGGGTTAATTTGAAAGTCTTGTCTTTGAACTCTGAAGTTCTTTCTTCTACTTGTTTGATTATATTGCTTAGACTTTTGAGTGTATTTTGCATTTCTCTAAGAGTGTTTTTCATTTCCAGAAGTTGTGATTATTTTTTATTTATGCTATTTCACTGAAGATTTTGTCCTTCCTATCTTGTATCATTTTTATGATTTTATTAAATTGGACTTTACCATTCTCTGGTGCCTCCTTGATTAGCTTAATAATTGACCTTCTGAATTCTTTTTGTAGCAATTCAGAGATTTCTTCTTGTTTTGAATCCATTGCTGTTGAGGTAGTGTGATCTTTTGGGGTTGTTAAAGAACCTTGTTTTGTCGTATGACCCAGAATTGTTTTTCTGGTTCTTTCTCATTTGGGTATACTATGTCCCAGGGAAGATCTGGGGCCCAAAGGCTGCTATTCAGATTCTTTTGTCCCATGGGGTGCTCCCTTGATGTGGTACTCTCCCCCTTCCCCTACGGATGTGGCTTTCTGAGAGCCAAGCTGCAGTGATTGTTTTTTCTCTTCTGGATCTAGTCACTCTGCAGAGATACCGGGCTCCGGGTTGGTACTGGGGAGTGTCTGCAGAGTCCTGCGATGTGAACCATCTTCAGGTCTTTTAGCTGTAGATACCAGCACCTGCTCTCCTGGTGGGAGGTCAGTGACATGGGCTCTTTGAGGGTGCTTAATTGTAGTTTTGTTCATTGTACTAGTTTTGTGTTGGTTGGCCTCCAGCCAATAGGTGGCGCTGTCAAGAGAGCATCCGCTGTGGTGGTATAGGGAGGATTGGGTGGTGTGCGGGACCCTAGAGCTCCCAAGAGATTAAGTCCTTTGTCTTTGGAGTTTTTCAGCTGTCCCCTGGGGCCTGCAGCAGCAGTCCGCTTCCTTCAAAGGGTCTGTGGGTTGTCTTGGCTTTCCTGGTATGTTCCTGCAGTAGTTCTTGGAGCAAAAGTTCACGAGGTGAGTCTCCGCCCGCTGCTCTGTCGGTGAGTGGGAGCTGCAAGCTAGTCCTGCCTTCCTGTCGGTCATTTTCCTTCTGACGCTCAAGAATATTTTTCCCCCAACACGGGTTTGTTTCTGGGATTCTCGTGAAAGTCCACACTTCTTAAAAGTTGCATTTTCAGTTAATACATTTGAGATTGTTGACATTTGGATTTTATTCTTCTGTAAGCCATCATTTTATTATTGAAAAAGTTTATTGGTGCTAAGGTAGCTAGCTTATGAGTTCAGAGCAACTAGTGCTAAAAGGAGGATATTTTGTTGTTTTTTTAATAAGATACGAAGTATTATAGCTCAAATATTTTCATAAGAACTATCTTTCTAAACCTCTATTTAGAATACCTATATTCAACAAATAATTTTGCAAGACAAAAAAGTTGTCAAATAAATTACCTTTTCATTCTTTTGAATCTTTTGCTAAATTTAGATGCTGTAAAATTTTGTCTTTATCCAATTAAAATATAAGCGCTATGAAATTATTCTTTCCACCATTTGAGATATTCCAAAGTGCACTTACTGAATTTCAAAATTACTGTACATTGCTCTATATATTCCATTTTTGTCTGTCACTTGATTTTTTTTAGAGGTTAATTTCACTGTATGCTTACTTGCAAGCTTTGATTTCAACAATTGCAGTTTGCCAAGAGGTTCAAAAGCTGACTTTTCAAAAAACAATTCTATTTGTTGAAAGTTTTGATCAAAATTTCCAGCTGATTTTGAACAAAACGTAACCCAATCTTAGAAGTCTCACCCCCCCCCCCCAAAAAAAAAAGGGTTCCAAGTCATTTTGCGATGCCTGGATTGGTTTTCAAAGTAGTTTTGAAGGCTAAATGAGTTGAGTGCCAAAGAGAATGGATACTGCCATGATGAAGTATTTTTAACTTTAATTTGTTCTTCGTTATTGTGTATATGAAAACCTGTATTTGTACTAACATCACAGTAACAAATAATGTTCCTCATTGAGCTTTTACAATATTATTAACAGTAGTGTTTAACCTTTTAAGGCAGGATTCAGCAAACCTTTTCTGTAAGGGGTCAGACAATAAATATTTTGTGCTTTCTGGGCCAAAGCTATGTATTGCAACTAACGTCTGCCTTGGTAGCCTTAAAGTAGCTATAGACAGTATGCAAACAAATAAGTGTGGCTATATACCAGTAAAACTTTATTGATGGAGACTGAAATGTGAATTTTATATACTTTTCATATATCACAAAGCATTCAACTTTCGATCTTCCAACCACTGAAAACTGTAAAAACCATTCTTACCTTGCAGGCCATGCTGAAACAGGTGACAGGGTGGATTCTGCCCGCAGACCAATTTGTTGACCCTTGTTCCACGAGTTGGATGTAAAAAATAGAACTACTAACGGAACTGATCTCCTGTTTGAAAGCTGGCACGATCTAATTGCCTGTAAAGTTCTTGCAAGCTAAAAGAGCCAATATTTAACTGCTGTTATGTGTCTTTTTTATGTTCAGGATAACTTTAAGGGGAAAAATTGGCGTAATTATTTTAGAACAGTCATTTGATCTAAATGAAAAGTCATGCTTTAGAAAGAAATGTGAATACTACAGTTTTATAAATGCAAGTTCTGTGATTGCATCTAAGAATCAGTTGTCTTTGAGTACTGCCTTCTTAATAATAAAAAAAATGGTGGATGTGGATATTTTTTCAGATGTCTTCTGGTTTTCATGCACCCACTGATAGGACCCCAACCTGCAGGGTGCATGGCAAATGTGGAGAGATGTGCAAATTACTATTTACTATTAACTTTCTTGAGAAACGGAAATGTAGTACTTATTAAATCTGCATTTTTATTTTTTAGTTCATTGCTCCTAGAATGCCTTGTAAAATACAAACAAAACAGTAAAATCGTTGTGGATTTACATTGTGCATGACAGAATCATTATAGTACGAGCTGTCAGACTAATATTCTATGTCATTGCTTCCCATGTGATGCCAGCATGCTTGCTTCCATCAGAGTGCTGTAGAGGGAGCTGTTAGTTACCTTGGATATGGAAAGGGCCCAGAAAATAGGTGGTTTATTCCTGGTTGATTTTCAGAGTTAACAACACATTGAAGTGTGAATTCTATTCACTCTGTGTGTGTCTTGCGTGCTACTAGATGAGATGGTGACAGAAGAAAGACATACAAAAAAGAGGTTATTAAACTCAAACTGGCTTAATGCAATAATGAATCATAATATTTAATTAAAAATGAAAAATACAAAGACAAAACCAGATTGGACACTGAGACAGCAGCTGTAAGCCAAGACTATTTTAGGCAAACCAAGACATATGGTTGTCCTGTTTAAATCCATAAAATTAAGCTTTTCTGTAATTTGGATAGTTCTACTCTTTCCTTTTTCCATTTTGGTCAGCGAAGTAGCCCGCTATTAGGTTTCTGCAGTAGTCCTAGATCCACTTAGATCTGTGATCTCCCCATTCTTATTCTGCACACTACATTTACACAGCCCTCTCTGTGAACTAGTGAGACCCAGTTATGGTCGTGTCTATCTGCTGCTTAAAACCCAGCATGGATCACCCAGGAATGCCACTAATGGCTCTGTTGTAACTATTACATGCACCAAAATCATCAGTGTGTGAGGGTAGTTGCAGATTTCTGGTTCGCTCCTAGAGATTGGTATTCAGTAAGTCTTGGGAAAGCCCTGGTGCATCGAAGTTGAGTCTCTGTCCATCTCATTACTTCATCACCTGCTGCCTCCGCTCCATCCCCCGTCCCTGCCTCATGGTGCACCCAGCTGTTGTAGGTCCGCAATATCCTGTGTAGTGAACCTGTCTATCTTTTCCCCCACATTTTTCCAGCAGCTAAGGAGCTGCTGTTGTACATCTTTCTGTTGAAATTAAATTTATTGCTCTTTGATTCCATTTCTCTCTAGCTGAGCATCTTGTGTGATAGCAGGGTCTAGGTCTCAGATCATCTGTATTCTTAACCCGATGCCTGAAACTTGTGGTTACTGTTGAGTGATGGTATAAGATTCAAGGTTAACAATCTTTCCATTGTTTCTCTTGTCATGAACTGAAAGTTCAATGTATTAAAGTAGGATTTGTGTAGTCACTTCATTGTATGTATCAAGTTCTGCCTGTAAAACTTCAGTTTTCTCCAGGATCAATCCGTGTGATAATTTTAAATTTCATACTTTAAAAATAGAACTTTAGAATGGGCAAAAATGCCTCGTAAACATTTACAACTTCTGCTGTATTTTGAATTAAAATAGCAACTGTGTCTCCCTACCGCCAGGGTAGGGCTCAACAAACGAAAGCTGAAAGGTGCTGGAAGCCTCCTGCACTTTGGGGATGTGGAGTCAGGAACAGTTGGCAGGAGTTCTGTAGTTGATTCTGCATGTTGGGATTGCCGTAAGGTTGGTTAGAAAAAAGACCTGCGAAAACTTTCCTGAGGGTTTTTGCCCTTGCTTTCACATGTCCCATAATTGAAATGAAGAACTGCTGGCGATTAATGACCAGTGTTGAAATGGGAAAATATTACTTGCTTGTGCTTTTGCTTATAAATATTGAAGTTTAGTAAAATTTAACCATAGTTACACATGATTCTGTGAAATTAGGTAGGCTTTTCAAGAAAAATGTGAGCAATGTAAGGCAGGGTATTTTTGGGCGTGGTTGCTTATTGTATAGGCAAGCTCTTGAACAGTGTCTGATAAATAGTAGTGTCTGACAGTATTTGTTGAATGAGTGAACTCATGGTAACATAACTCCAGTATGGCAGATTGATTCTTGATGCTTTTTTTCCAATGGCAAACTTTTATAGAAATTGGAGAGTTTTGTAAAGACTTTTAAAAAGTTGTCACAATTACCTCTGATATCGTTTCCTAGATAATCAATTTGGAAACAGTTGCCGGTACCTTAAGCCATATGTATGCCTCCTGTTACAGTGTTGAAAATGTTCGTTTGACAAATGCATCGGTGACCAGACACATGAGAACAGTGTACAGCTTCTTATGTAGAAAAACAATGAAGGTCTTCGAGACAGGAGAGAGTGCACTGCATCACAGCCGATCTGGAAGTTCGATTCCATGAAAAGGCAAATATTTTGGTCAGGAGAGGAATTCTTCCTAGGGAGTATTAGCACAGTGTATTTTTAGTTGTGTGGCTATTTATAGCTGCCCGATGGCTTGCATCTTAGTCTTTATTTGGTTTTCAGGACATGCTAAGGACCGAGGGTCGTGGGCCTCAATTGTATAGAGGACGCAGTTGCCCTCGGTTGCCTGCAGGCTTCTCTGTGAAGCCTGGTGGGACACCTGCTGGTCAGTTTGGCCTTTCTTTAGTGAAAGTGATAGAGACAAGGGCAGAAGGTCGTTGTATTTATACGATATTCGAAGCTTATCTTGTTTACTTTGTTAATACTACTTGAGTCATTTTTTCTAAACATTCTCTTTTGCATAACAGCAAAGATTAAAAAGATAAGTAATGTCATATATTAGGTCCTAGTTGTCATTCACTTGTTCTTGTAGAGCCGATACTTCTTTCTTGATCAGATTTTAGGTTTAATCATATTTAGCTTAGAAGAGTGGTCTGTCTTAAGAGTATTCTGATTATTTAGGGACTTCTAGATGAAACTTTTTTTTTTGCCTTAGTCCATCGTTTCTCTTTTAAATTCCTAAAGGCAGGGATGAGTGTTTCTTAAAACCAACATGTATAAAGCAACATTTTAGTCAAACTGGGATGAGGAAAAACATCTTGAAGGGGGCTTCATAATGGTGTTGGAGCCTGTTAAAATGCGGAATGAAAAGCCAATTATGAAAACGGTACTGACTTTTGGCAAAATGAGTCTTTGTGAAAACATACCTTAATGATGATCTGACAAGTGCATGTGATTTTGAGGTGAACAGAATTATAAACAGGAGACTAAGGTCACTGCTGAGCAGCGTGGTAATTCATGTAGTATGTTCTTTTCAAAGATTAACCATGTTAAGTCTTATGTTACTGAGTTATTTGGGGGAAGGTGTTCAAATAAGTGCTCTCATTTTCTTTCTCCACTGCTTTTGCACAAAAACTTGACTGTTCAAAGAATATTGTCCATTCAGTTTGTTTTTTATTTTTAAGATCAAGTGTCACTCAAACTGGTCATGCCAGGGAAAAAAAAGTTTCTTCCTTCCAAATTTAAGCATGTCAGAAAATTCTTATTTTGCACCTATGAAGTGCCAGGCACTTGAAAGTTTAAGGGACATAGCGGGAAACGGTACTAATGAACTTCTCCCTTCATGAAGCTCATGTGTAGACCACAAACACGGAAATGAAGCGCAGTGTGTTTGATGGTGAGATGGTGTGAAGTGCTCAGGAGAAAACAGGAGACAAGGAAGGGGATAGAATGGG
>NW_016814432.1:139656-166438 GCF_001698545.2 Rhinopithecus bieti | reverse complement strand
GGTGGGGGAGGGGAGGGGAGGGGTGGGAGAGGGGCAGTTCCAGCCCTACCACTAACTAGAGTGGATTAGCTGGGATGGGTGACTTCATTTAACTCTGGAACCTGTTTTCTCATGACTGGATTGGCAAAAATAGTACATGTTCAGCCTACTTTGTAGAGTTTTGTGGGTAAGAGGAATATTTGTAGTAGTAACAAGGTCCTTGTAAGTGCACATGGGATAACTGTATTTGCTTATTGAATCTTCACAATAATGCTTCACGCTAATTGCCAGTATCACAATTCATTCCCTGATTAATTCAGCAAATACTTGTTGAGTGTCTTCTAGGCGCGAGTGATATTGCTAGATTTTAGATAGACAAACTCTGTTCTCATTCTAGTTGAGCTATGATTGAAGAGATGTAGTGCCTTATACCTTTCACTATTGCTGTGTATTTTATCTTTAAATGTTCAGTTTGGTGACCTTTTGTCAATTAACTAGAAAAGTTGATGTTTTAGCAAAAAAGGTTATAATTTTAATAGAGATTGTGGTAGGGAACTCACGGTGGTTTTATTTTCCTGTTACTTACTCTTGGGGCTATTTAAACTAGTAATTTTGTTTATTCTATAAGTTTCTTAATTTTAAAAGTATTCATAGAGTTCTTTTCCTTATAAGAATGCTACTGTATAGCCCTAAAATTTATGATGGTTCAGAAGAACTTTGGATGTAATACATTTCATGATGAGAGTGTAGATCAAGAAGTAGAAATGAAATATGCCATTTGGTAATTGAAAGCATATAGTTAGCTTGTGAAAGCCACACGCTAGAATTTATCTAAGTTGATGAAATGCTGACTGGTGAATAAGGTAAATCTGTCTCCATTTGGGCAAGTAGAATGGAGGGATCCATATAATTTGGATACTTAACAAAAATTTTCAAGAGTTAAAAAATTTGAAAAAATGTGTAATTTGCATTAGCCAGTACAGAGTTCTTAACTAACAAGCAGGAGTACTGCCCATTTCAAAAAAGTTTTTGATTACCAGGGGAATTATAATGGCACCAAGGCACATGGCAATGAATAATTAAAACTGAGCACTAGAGTCTGGGGGTCTCGACTGACTGGGATTTTGATTTAATCTTACTGCCCGCAAGATTTGGGAGCTTACTTGGGTGGACATAGTTATTACAGATTGGCCTACTCGTTCCCTCTCAGAGCCAGAGGACGTGGATGTCTTATTTAGGAGAAAGTAGTAATCTGGGTCTTCCACCTTTGAGCTCTGTGCTAGTTCTATAACCTGGGCCAAAGTTACCTTTAGTTTTCCCATCTGTAAAATGGACATAACAGCAGGGTGGTTAGAATCAAATGAGTTAATCGATAATAAAGACTTAACCTAGTGCCTGGCATGTAGATATACTAGGTACTTGATTATTATTATCTATCATACAGAGCTGAAGGATTGTCATAAAAGAATCATGAGTACTTCACAATATTGGAGAGCTTCTGGGCTGGGAAATGTTTAACTCTCCCTATAGGTTAGGGGTGAGCTTTTGACGTCTTCATTGTGGCAGGCGACATCTGGGACAGCTCCTCTCTTGTGGGTGTAGGAAGCTGGAATCTGGGGGCTCTCTCTGTTTAAAGATCTTTCGGGAGTAGAAACAGGCGATTTGCTCGGCCGTTTGTGAGGAGATTTTCAGGTGGGCACGAGGACCTGGCTGGAAAGGAACCACCATTTAATTCTTCACTGCATTCGCAGGCGCATTGCATCCACCTGCCCCTTGGTAAAAAGTCTTAATGCAACAATCCCTGATCATGGCTGTGCACGTATTCATTCAGGCTCCGTCAGCCTCATGTCAGAAGATGCACATGGCTGTCATTCTTCATGTTTTTTTTTTTTTTTTTTTTTTTTTTTTTGAGGCGGAGTCTTGCTCTGTCGCCCAGACTGGAGTGCAGTGGCCAGATCTCAGCTCACTGCAAGCTCCGCCTCCCGGGTTTACGCCATTCTCCTGCCTCAGCCTCCCGAGTAGCTGGGACTACAGGCGCCCGCCACCTCGCCCAGCTAGTTTTGTATTTTAGTAGAGACGGGGTTTCACCGTGTTAGCCAGGATGGTCTCGATCTCCTGACCTCGTGATCCGCCCGTCTCGGCCTCCCAAAGTGCTGGGATTACAGGCTTGAGCCACCGCGCCCGGCCCATTCTTCATGTTTAAACCTGAGAAACTGAACAGTCAAATTTGGGGATCGGTCCAGGGCTGAGGAGTGCTGAATCTACCAGCCCCCAGTTGAGGTTCAAAGAGGTGAGGGTGATGATACTAACCAAAAACAGTGTGACATTTTACACCCTTTTCTATGTCAGTCCTCTACTTTTATTTATTTATTTTTATGGTGACTTTTTGAAGTAACCAGGCTAGTTGCTTCTCAGTAGTCTGTGGAATTTATTTCTCTCTCCCTTGCTCTTCTGTAAAGCGATGGCTTCCCCTTTGCTCTTAGCAGATAACCTGTTGGGTGACATCTAGGCACCAGGCAGAAATCTCATTTCCCGTTAATGTTTCAACACGTGGATTTAGCATCTACTGATGATCCTTGCTGAATCTTCAGTGGATGTTAAAATCGGAAGATTTTCTAGTCCTGTCGTTCCTTCTGTGGTTACCAGGTGGAACTATTTTGCAAGGAAGAGCTGTCACCAACTGGGGCAAATGATGATTCTTCCCAAAAAGGCAGGGCCAATTCTTTTTTTTTTTTTTTTTTTTTAAGCCACTTTAGATTTAAACCAAGTTTACATTCGATGTAAAATCATTGATTATAAGTGAGGGATTTAGCATTTTTGTGTGTGTATCATTGTGGGTTTATGATTTTATTTGATGATTCAAATACATGATTTTGTTTGAACTGTACAATTTTTAGCCAGTGGGAACCCTTTCTCGTGGGTTTCTTTGTTCTTTTTTTCTTTTTCTTGAGACAGGGTCTGTCTCTGTCACCCAGGCTAGAGTGCAGTGGCTTAATCACAGCTCACTGCAGCCTCGAGCTCCTGGGTACAAGTAATCCTCCTGCCTCAGTCATTTGAGTAGCCAGACCATAGGCACATGCCACCACGCCCAGCTCATATTTTAATTCTTTGTTGAGAAGAGGTCTTGCTTTGTTGCCCAGGCTGGTCTTAAACTCCTGGCCTTAAGTGATCCTCCTCCTGGGCCTCCCAAAGTGCTGGGATTTTAGGCATGAGTCACCAGGCCTGGCTCCTTTGTTCTTTTGACATCTGCCCCTACTCCCTCATTAGTCTTTTCCTGCTTTTTGACACAGTAAGGTGGCCAAGGCTCACCTTATGCTTCCCCATGTAGTTGATGACAGTAATTCCGTAGCCGTTACCGAGCACATGCATATGTCAGGTACTGGTTTGTGCTTTAAAGGAATTACCACATTCAGTCCTCATAACAACTGCGAGGGTAGGTATTTTTATTTTTCCCAGTAAAACGAGGACATCAACGTTCAGAAAGCTTGAGAAAGGGTAACATAACTTATCCAAAGCTAAGCTGCTAGATGGCAGAGTCTGCATCTGAATCCAGAACTTCCAACTGCGGAACCTCCAAACTGTTGTTCCTAATCACTGTCAGTTTTGGCAGACCTCTTCCTTCTCTTCCTCCTCCTTCTCCTCATTCCCCTCCTCCTCCCTTCCTCTCCCGTTTTTAGTACCAAGGATAGCTCTTAAAGTATCTGTTGAATCTGTTCTCAGCTTCACTGCTATGTTGCTTCAGGTGCTGGTTTTTCTTTTAGATGATTGCATCGAATCTCTGTCTCCTGCCTTTCTTCTTCCAATATCCACATTCCTGTCAGGAAGATCTTTTAAAAAGGAAAACAAAACAAAACAAAACACCAGGCAGCTGTCACCTTTGCATACAGAATAGAGCCCGCTGCCATTCGTGTGGCACACCGGCTCCTCACACCTGTCCCCACACCTGCCCCAGCTTCTCCTGTCACGACAGCACAACTACGTGTGCACAACAGCATGGCAGGCACCTCTTAGCCGGCCTCGTGTGCTTCTCTGTGCCTTCGCACACCTTGTTTCTTCTTCTTGGGATCCTCCTCCCACTTCGTAAACTTTTGCTTTCCTGAAATTCCGCACAGATGGGCTTCTCTGAAGGTGTCATCCCGAATCTCTGTGCCGAGGTGAGCTCCTGCTCCTGGTGAGCCGCCTTGAAGTGTGTGGACTTTGCACATATGTCTCCAGGGATGTGGTTCACTGTGCACACATGGCCTCCTCCAGCAGGGCAAGGACAAAGCTGGGCCTGAGTCATCTGCGTAGGCTAGTTCTTTCAGTCAGCAGATAAGGTATTGTTAACCCTCGAGACCTGTGTGAGCACACCAGTGTCTGGCTCTCCTCACTGGAATGGTCGCTTAGATTCTTATGTGATCTAAGTGATGCCGTCTTGCAGGCATGGCTTAGATCCTCTTTAAGATGTTTCCTCATCCCAGTTTCCAGAAAACTCAGCATCCCCAGTTCACATCACCCTGTTCATGTTACGCAGTTTCATACTAGTCATGTATTTACCCCATCCGATGCCCGAGTTTGCACTTGAGGGTTCTCCCCAGCACAAAGGACTGTGCACCCCGCAGACTCCCTGTGAGTCATTTTGGTTGGTGAAGTGGTGGAGGCCCTCGGTCACCTGGGAGCTCTGTGTGTGTTCCTATTCGTGGTGTCTAGAGAGTGGATAGACGCCAAGGCTTCTACTATAGCAGGTGTTTTCAAATGACAAAATGCTACGCCACCTGGAATAAAACAACCTCATGACGCTGCATGAGGAAAACAAGGTTCCAAGGCCTGGGGGGAGCATGTGCCATTGAGGGCACACAAACCTAGCAGGTAAGTTGTCACACATCAGTGGCAGCACAAGGAAGGCTGGGTTCCCGGAGTCTGTCATCCCCCAGGATGACATTGGAACAAACACCAGCCACCCCGGGAGTGCACATGCAGCACCACACACCGATTTAGGGTTGGCCTGTCCTCTTTTGGCCACTTGCCTTAGAAGTGTAAAGAGTTAGGTAAGATTAAAGGAAGACGTCTGAGGCGGCCCCTGATAATTGTCAGCCAAGACTCAGGTTGAGAGTCAGGGCTAAGGTCGGAATTCAACTCGATCCGGTTGTAATAATGAAATATATGAATAGAGTCAATATGAGCTTCCTTATCAAGTGTTGGAATTCTAGAAATAGTCTATGTCTAGACAAGGTTGCTTTAGGATAAAATGAGAGCAATAGTTATTTCCTGGATAATATGCTTCGGATTTTAGATTGACTGTATAGATAGATTAGAAGATGGTTTATATAAATTAATAGATCTGCAATGGATTCTAAAAAGAGAACCAATGAAAACCCAGTATTTTTTTTTCTTTTTTTTTTTTTATTGTACTTTAAGTTCTATAGTACATGTGCATAACGTGCAGGTTTGTTACGTATGTATCCATGTGCCCTGTTGGTGTGCTGCACGCATTAACTTGTCATTTACATTAGGTATATCTCCTCTAATGCTAAACCTCCCCGCTCCCCTCACCCCACAACAGGCCTTGGTGTGTGATGTTCCCCTTCCTGTGTCCAAGTGTTCTCATTGTTCAATTCCCACCTATGAGTGAGAACATGCGGTGTTTGGTTTTCTGTCCTTGCGATAGTTTGCTGAGAATGATGGTTTCCAGCTTCATCCATGTCCCTGCAAAGGACATGAACTCATCCTTTTTTTTTATGGTTGCATAGTATTCCATGGTGTATATGTGCCACATTTTCTTAATCCAGTCTATCATTGATGGACTTTTGGGTTGGTTCCAAGTCTTTGCTATTGTGAATAGTGCTGCAATAAACATACGTGTGCATGTGTGAAAGCCCAGTATTCAACCCTTTCAAGTAAAGTGAAAGATAATTGATCCTTTTCTCTATTAATATCCTCCCATCAAACAGTTTAAAATTTTAATTTTTTTGGAGATGAGTACTTGCTCTGTTGCCCAGGCTGGAGTGCAGTGTTGTGATCAGAGTGTCATGATCACAGCTCACTGCAACCTCGAACTCCTGGGCTCAAGGGACCCTCCCCCCTCATCCTCTGGAGTAGCCGGGATTACAGGCACATGCCACCACGCAGCTAATTTTTATCAGCCGTGTTTAACCTATTTAAGCCCAGGGTCCCTTCTGGAACGTGCTAAGAAGGCATAGATTCGCAACCTAGAAAGCTGCAAATATGCACCCACGATTTTTCACACAGTTTTTTTTTTTTTTTTTTTTCTGTTTGGTGGAAGGACCAGGGAAATCACAAATTCATCTGAAAGTTATTTGTGGATCTTTTATCTCAAAAAGTTTTCTTGACCGTAGCCCACAGTTGAAAATGTAGTTTACATGGCCGGGCGCGGTGGCTTAAGCCTGTAATCCCAGCACTTTGGGAGGCCGAGACGGGCGGATCACAAGATCAGGAGATCGAGACCATCCTGGCTAACACGGTGAAACCCCGTCTCTACTAAAAAATACAAAAAACTAGCCGGGCGAGGTGGCGGGCGCCTGTAGTCCCAGCTACTCGGGAGGCTGAGGCAGGAGAATGGCGTAAACCCGGGAGGCGGAGCTTGCAGTGAGCTGAGATCCGGCCACTGCACTCCAGACTGGGAGACAGAGCCAGACTCCGTCTCAAAAAGAAAAAAGAAAAAGAAAAAAGAAAATGTAGTTTACATCACAATCTACACGTAAGCATGTAAGTTGAAAAGCTTCATAGAATACTGACCCAACTATGGTCAACACACTCTTGTTCTGGCTCGTTTTATGAAAGGCTGTTTAATGAAATGCTTTTATGACACACTAAAGGGTCTCCACCTGCAGTTAGAAAAATGTAGCTCTCAGCGTGCCGAGTGGGTAGGCTTTAGAACCCTTGCCTGGTCACGGCCAAGCTCAGTACTGGGCGTCTCATGCTCCGACATAGTTTTTATGCGCACTGTCCATTTGTTGCCAAGGTTGAGTCTGGCTAAATGCATACTCCAGGCAGTTAGAAAAAAAGAATTACAATTTAACTTTTGACACATTAAAAGTGTTAAGATCTGGCCCACATGATTCATATAGATTATAGAGATCTCACATGCTCAGCAAACGTGCCTCCTTTGTGGTCACAGCACAGATATCTAAAAACACCAGGGTGTAGCAGTGAATAAAACCAACAAAAGTTCCAGCCTCCCAGGAGAGGAGAGGGCGTCAAGTGAGATCATCAATGTGTCAGACTGTGATAAATGATAAGGAGAAAAAGTAAAGCAGAGAGTGGGGTATGAAGAGTTGGGATAAGGTTTGACATTTTAGGTTGAATCGCTGGGGTATTAGTGTCACTGAGAAAGCGACCTTTGAGTAAAGGCCTGAGTGAAGTGAAGAGGTCGGCTGGATAGATGATTGCGGACAGGACTTTGTAGGCAGAGGCCATGGAAGTGCGTAGGCCCTGAATGAGACAGAGCCCAGTCATGTCTGGAGAGGAGGGAAGGCGACGAGGGCCAGAGGGGCAGCCCACACATGTCCATGGGACCTTTTGGTTGTGCCAGGCAGCCTGAGGGCGTCAGGGTAGAAGCAGGGGAACAGCTGTGAGGACGCTGTTACGACCGTTGGGGCCAGAACAGTGGTGATATGGGCCTAGGTGATGGCAACGGGAAGAGCGAGAAATGTGTGAATTCTGCAAAGACTGAACCTGGGTGGGAAAGAAAGAGGAGAGCCCAGGATGGCCCCAGCGGGAACTCTGACGGGGAAGACTGAGATGGAGTAGCTTGGGTCCCTGGGGGAACTTCAGGAGCTCAGCTTGGGGCAGGTAGAACTTTATGAAGCCTTTTACACCTCATTGGAAAAGTCAAGAAGATAATAGAATCATTAATTAACAATTTTTGCACATTTCCTCACTAATTTGAGAGAGAAACGCTAACCTAACCTGATAAGTATAGTCAGGATATTTTTGTCCATGGCTGTCTCATAGGATTTTTAATGTGGGCCTGAATTCCTGGCAGTTCCTTTCTCAGCCAGCCAGGGGAAGTCCACAGAGGTGAGATAAGTCAACTTAAGAGAAAGGCACCTTTCCTCCATTTTTCAGTGGTCATTTGTGGTTGAGTGTTACAGTTAGTGGCCTTTTATAATCAGAAAAGCAGGCTTTTTTCATTGTAAAAATTGGGTTTTTTAATTGGTAAAATATATGTGACAAAGTTTGCCATTTTAACCATTTTCTCTCTATAGTTCGCTGGCATTAAATACATTCACACTGATAATCAACCATCACCACCAAACATCACCAGAACTTAAAAAAAAAAAAAGTTTTGCATTCAGACATCCTTCCCAAAAGTATTTCAGAATTACCCAATTTCTGGTGAAGAGTTTTACAAAAAACTGTGTTTTTATATACACGAGAGTAAACATCAAATTTAAGAGCCGTTGCAAATGTTACTCTAGGGAGGACTTCCCTATGTGGGGCAAAATATGCTGAAATTCTTGAGAAATAAGTCTAAGGGACTCTTTTTTTTTTTTTTTTTTTTTTTTTTAGTAGAGATGTGGTTTCACCAGGTTAGCCAGGATGGTCTCGATCTCCTGACCTCGTGATCCGCCCGTCTCGGCCTCCCAAAGTGCTGGGATTACAGGCTTGAGCCACCGCGCCCGGCCGTCTAAGGGACTCTGACTAGACTCTGCCTTTTGCTGATTACTCACCCTTTAGCAAACTGAAGGTCTTTGTAGCTTTGTAGGCCTTTGAAGTCCCTTCAGAACAGGTAGATTGTTGAAGACCGTTTGTTGCTGGTTCGGTGTGTGTGGGCGCTTTCTAAAAGTCCCCTAATGGGCAAGTCTCCAGGGCATGACCTGTGCTCACAGCCACCTGTTTATGAATCCCTTCTGTCTGTTTCAGTACAGTCTGTCATTGGACATAATGTTGTTCCTTGCCCTGTGCTTCTCAGCAAGCTCTGTTGAATTAAGACGTGACCCAGGTCTTCCATTTCACTTTACAGGGAATTATCTGATGATTGCTGTGTTCCTTCGACCCTTGCTAAAGAAATTAAGCCAGCTTTTGCTCATTCTCATTATGCCTGTTTAGAAGAAAAAACCACCTCTTTGCTGAAATAGTGATTTAAAGACGTGGATTTGCCAAGTCGCAGTGTATCCTTTCAGCCTAAAGGTTTTCTACCCGCCCCACCCCACACCCCATCTCGTCCCGTTGACTTAAGCTTCTGTTTTGCACTAGCTCAAGGCTCTGCCTCCTTTGCTTATTTTCCTTGCCCTTCAAAATTGTGCTTATTTCTGAATGCAAGAAGTTCAACTAGGAGCCATATTCATCCACTTTTTTTCATTTCCTTTTACCTTAAAATATACTTCTTGTCCAAAGTGAGGCTTCAAATAGATTTTTTTGGGTTGTATTTTAAAACTACATATTTTCCTAGAAAAATTCAAGCAGTAAAGAGGAAGGGAAACTCAGGGAAAAATCTAAGACTCATCACTAAACCACTGTTTGTTTGTTTGTTTGTTTGTTTGTTTGTTTGTTTTTTAGAGATGGAGTCTTGCTCTGTCGCCCAGACTGGAGTGCAGTGGCCGGATCTTGGCTCACTGCAAGCTCCGCCTCCCGGGTTTACGCCTTTCTCCTGCCTCAGCCTCCCCAGTAGCTGGGACTACAGGCGCCCGCCACCTTGCCCGGCTAGTTTTTTTGTATTTTTTAGTAGAGACGGGGTTTCACCGTGTTAGCCAGGATGGTCTCGATCTCCTGACCTCGTGATCCGCCCGTCTCGGCCTCCCAAAGGGCTGGGATTACAGGCTGGAGCCACCGCGCCTGGCCCTGACCACCGTTTGTTTTGATTATTCTTCTAGGTTATTACCTCACTGACATGTAATAATGGCGAACATAAGTACAGTCCTGGCAGGTGTCAGGCACTAAAATGTTTCACACCCAAACTCTTCCACTACTTGTCTTAGCAGCCCTCTGAGGGTCAGCACTACTATTGTCCAGCCGTCCAGCCTCCTGGATGAGCAAGCCAGAGCTCACGGAGCTTAAGGAACCTGCCCAGCGCCACACAGCCCAAACCACGGGACTGAACGCCACCCTGGCCAGCCTGTCTGGACAGTCTCTCTTGGTTGGCGTGCGTATTCATGCTTTCCTGTGACCTGCCTTTTGTTTTGTTTTAAATTCAAGGATATGTTGCAAATCTTGCAATATTTATGTACAGACCTGCAATGTAAGGCTGTCAGCTTGAAGGTGGAGAGTATAGACTTGAATGAGACTATTAGACTGTGTGAGTTTGAATCCAGCTCTTCCAGTTACTGCTCTCTTGACAGAGTAACTTAACCTCTGTGCCCCAGTTCCTCCTCTGGAAAAAGGGGAGGACAGAAATGATATCTCTCATAGGGTTTTGCAGGAATTAAATGAGTTAACAGAGGTAAAGAGCTTAAAACAGTGGTTGCCACATAAAAACTGGGCAAATGTCACCCAGGTGAAATGTTGGCTACCTGCAGGGGTCTCTGCTCATTCTGGGCTTGTTCCTGACTGACGGGCTTGTGAGAGTATATGTGCTTTTAGAGTGGTCCTAGAGCTAGGATCGTTTGTACACATTTTACTGATTTGTTATTTCTTTAAGCCTTTTTCATGGGAAGATTTCATTGTTGGTTTGGTGACTGGCAGTTCTCTTACTAAGCTTTCCTTCATGCTTTCTGTTTTGTGATATTTTCAGTGAGTCACACAGCAGAGACGTGTTCTGTGGAACAAACCTGTCCTTGGATTACAGCAGACAACGACATTTTCTTTCTAGTGTGAGCTCGATTCTGTGAGCTGTGTACTTCTACTTGCAGTCTTTCTTTTCCAGTAATGGTCACTGCGGATCACTTGCCTTTGTGTGGGTGGTTCAGCTGCCCTGGGCGCCTTGCTTAGACCTCCTCAGTCCTGAATCGGTTGCCCTTGCATCACAGATGAAGAAACAGATGCAGTTATGTCCTGGCCACGGTCCCCTGGCAGAGCCAACAGTGGTCTCCAGAGCACGACCATACTCACTCCCTCTGTAAGGAAAGCCCGGTTTAAGGGTGGCAGCCTTGCCTTTGACCGTCCCATGAAAGGGAATTTTTACTGTGGATTCTGTCTTCAGATAATTAGATTATTTCGATGAGTGCTAGTTCTGCACACTTGCGTTTTAGGGACTCTGCCTTACTTAGGAGATAATTCTGTCTTTAGATACCCCATTTACAGAGTGCTTGCTAACTTAGATGTTTGGTGAATAAGGGCATCTGTTTGCCGGCACCACCTCTCCTGGCTGCAGGCAGACAGTTCTGAGTGACTGCCTCGGGGCTAGACTGGTGGGATGACTTTTGTCAACACAAACACAATTCATAAGGATCTTAAGAACAAGTTTATACTTCCAGCAAAAGAAAAACTTTTGAACTGTGACTTTAGTGTTAATATTTTGTTACATTTGTGTAATGGATATGATTGTTACTGCCAGTTCTTGCCATCCATATTCCCCTCACTCCCTTCTTCCTTCCCTCCCCATCCTCCCAACTACTATGGTGAAGCTCCTGATAGTGTAGCATGCAGGTGCTAACATATGGGAGGTGAGTCTCCAGTTAGGGAGCTTGTTAGCAATTGTATTAGGGTTCTCTTAGAGGGACAGAACTAATAGGATATACACACACACACACACACACAGATACATATAATGTATAATATATTATGCATATATTATGTATGATATTATGCATGTGTTATATATTATATCACATATAATATAAATAATATATATAGGAGTTTATTAAGTATTGACTTACACAATCACAAGGTCCCACAGTAGCCAATCTGCAAGCTGAGAAGCAAGAAGCCAAGAAGAGCCATTCTGAGTCCCCATACTGAAGAATCTGGAGTCCAGTGTTCAAGGGTAGGAAACATCCAGCATGGAGAAAGATGTAGACTGGGAGGCTAGGTCTGTCTCTCCTTTTCATGTTTTTCTGCCTGCTTTATATTCACAGGCAACTGATTAGATGGTGCCCACCAGATTAAGGGTAGGCCTGCCTTCCCCAGCCCACTGACTCAAATGTTAATCTCTTTTGGCAACACCCACCCAGACACACCCAAGATTAATACTTTGTATCCTTCAATTCAATCAAGTTGACAGTATTAACCATCACACCAATAAGCAAAACAGTATAGAAAGTGAGATTAGTTCATTAACAGCAGTTACTTATTTAATGCAGAGGATCTGAAAATATAGAACTGTTAAAACATAAATGTCAATGAAAAATGTGATGCTCTGAGCAAAATATTAGGGAAGCCTATCGGTGTCCTTTCTGATTATGTGTATTTATGGCGTATACAGTGATGCTTAGGTTACCATTCTCTTGGATGTGCACCCAGGCCTGAAAGGCACTAAGGTGCAAAGGGGGTCATTAGCTGTGGGCGTAAGTTGTCTCAGGGACAGACTGGTGGCTGCGGAGGAGGTGGCTCCAGGACTTCTTATTGAACGTGGGAGTGGCACCTGCCCCTAAGTGGCTTTTGTGGTCACCCAGATAATCGAGCTGGAGATGCTGTCCTTGGCCATGTTTGAGCTCCACTTCCCTGTGTCGAATGTTTTTTGAGGGCCATCATGATCTGCCTTTTCTCAAGAAGTAGGGGGAAGAGACTTGTAGGACAGGAAATGGAAACCTGAATCCTAAGACATAGTCCATGTCTAATGTGATGTCTAAGGATATGTTTTCATGAGTAGAGCCGTCATGATATTTTTATATGTTGGAGATACCTTAACTTTATGGGATTGCTCCTTAAAGAGAGTAGATTTTAAAAGCTGTGCCTCTTGATGCCCTTGGAAGCTGTCGCGGAGTCCACTTGGCTGCCATTGTGCAGTACAGTATCTGTCTCTTTACATGTGCTTGGTACAGAGTGACTCTCTGCTTGTTGTTTGTCCTTATGCAGTTTGGCTTCTGCAAGCACCTTGGTTATGATGTGCATGGATCTGGTTAAGTTATGAAGACCCATGACCATCTCCCTAAAATCCAGCATCCAACACAAAGTGTACATTCCCCATTCAATCACACAGCCATTTTTAGAAATTCAAAGCCCTGGTCATAAACAGGAAGTAAAGGTACCCTGCCTCCTCCCCGACCCCCGCTCCCCAGAAACCAGAAACAAAAAGAACTGTCAGACTCCTGGGTGTCTTGCTCCTGAGGGTATTGTGCAGGTCTCTGTGTGTGCCAGGTTCTGTTGCTGTTTCAACATCCTACATAAAGAAACAAAACACCCTAGAATGAAAAGTAACAAGTCCTCTCCTTTCCTGTAATCGCCCCTGATCCCCTGGCATAGTCTGTAGGTTTTAGCTCTGAAAGAAATACTTGTTTGAAAGAGAGAGAGGAAAGTGCTGCTGTTTCACCGGAGGTATTTTTGTTCTTTTTTGAGGGGGTGGGATGAGTTAATTCTGACCATGGCTTAAGCCTGTAAAGTAGGCTTCAAGCCCATAATGTAGCCATCAGCTCTGCCTGGTGACAGCTCACCCTACAACTTCTTTCTTTTGTGGAGAGTAATTTTTACCTGAGCCATATAAACATAAAACCCATGGTAAATAATAAATATTGTGATATTTATTAAAAGAGTATTCCTTAAAAGTAACAACCTCTGAAAGAGCTGTAAACATGATCTAATAAACAATGATCTCAAAGCTCCCTACCTTTGGGGGCTGTTAAGTTAAGGTGAATGCCCGCTATAGCTATTAGTGTACTAAGTCTACAACATTTTCACGTAAAATACTTTAGAACAATTAATTTGCTTATTCTTAGTTTGTAATTCCTAGACTATTTCCTATTTTGTAGCTTCAAAGAGAAACTCTATGGCAGTAATTTTCTAGGTGGTTCACTTTGTTAAGAATGTCTCTTCCCTTTCTCAAAGAACTGAAATTAGAACTGTCATTTGACCCAGCACTCCCTCTACCTAAATAAAAAAGAAATTGTTCTGTCAGAAAGACACCTGCACATGTATGTTTATTGCAGCACTGTTCACAATAGCAAAATCATGGAATCTACTCAAGTGCCTATCAACAGTGTACTGGATAAAGAAGATGTGGTATATGTACACCATGGAATACTATACCCCCATAAAAAAGAATGAAATGATGTTCTTTGCAGCAACATGATGCAGCTGAAGGCCGTTATCCGAAGTGAATTAATGCAGAAACCGAAAATCAAATACCACGTTTTCACATATAAATGGGAACTAAACAGTGGATACGCATGGATGCAAAGATAGGAGCGGTAAACACTGGGGACTCCAAAACGGAGGGAGGGAGGGGATCAAAGGTTGAAAAAACTACTTGTTGGGTGCTGTGTTCACTGTTTGAGTAATGGGTTCACTAGAAGCCCAAACCCCAGCTTTATATATTATACCATTATAACACACTTGTACATGTAGCCCCTGAATCTGAAATAATTATTTTTAAAAAGACTATCTCTTCCCCTTATTTGCCTTGCTTTTCATAGCAAAAATAGAAAAAATAGAGTCACATAATGTCTTGTTCTTTTGGAATTAAAAAAAGGACACTTTACACTCAAAAAGAATGATCCTTCCAAAGGAATTAACAGGTAACTAGGTATTGACATTTGCATTTGGTGGCATTCTTCTCTAAGAGATCCTGGCTTTGATGCAACTGGTTCCTGTTGCAAAATGATATTTCCCATGAGTGTGAGATTATGAAGAGTTGCTCCTAGAAAGCCATTTTGTAACATATTTAATCAAGAAAATAAATATCCTTCTGCAACTTTTTATAAGCATGGAAGACATATTCCGTGCAGAAGCCAAGACATATTTAATAAAAAGCTGATTTCAAATTGGCTGAGCTTTAATGCCTGCATTGGAATAAACCTGTATCCCATATCCTCTCCTCATTTGGGACCCAAGACCTTTTCTCAAGCACAAGAAGGTCCAATTTAAGTAAAGTTAGTTTCTCGAGAGACAAGAGAGGCCCTGATAAGATACTCAAGTTGAAACATGCTAAAACTCTAGCAAATTGAATTCAGACCTGTATTATTAGAAGGTACAGACCCTCAAAGGTAAAGTAGAAGATGTTGAAGGTACAGAGGGAGAAAGAGGGATTGCCTGAGGGCCTGCAATGACACTGACTGTGGATTTCCACGGTAATCATAGAAATATGAAGATGGAGCTGAGAATGTAACTGCCAACCTAGAATACTTTACTAATGTAAAATATGATTCAAGAAGCAAAATGAAATGGACACTTTCAAACATTTAAACATCTGAAATTTTTACCACTGTGGGACTCTTGCTAAAAAGATCACGAAAGGATATTTTCAAAAGAAAGAAATTGAACTTAGCAAGGCGTTTAGATGATTGGTGAGCAAGGAAATGGGAGATGGCAGGTATGTCTAAACCACATTAGTTGTATTAGTTGTATGAAACAATAATACTAATTTTGATAAAATTGGGGAACATTTTATTGACTAAAATTTGTAGCAACAAGAAGATAGGTGATCAGGAGTAATGTTTTATCCTGTCCTTTTATTATTTGGGAGGGAAGGAAATAACTTTAGATTTTAATAGATAAGCATGCTCATATGGTTTGGATGTGTCACCACCCAAACCTCAATTTGGATTATACCTCCCAGAATTCCCACATGTTGAGGGAGGGACCCAGGGCGAGGGGGTAATTGAATCATAGGGGCCAGTTTTTCTCATGCTGTCTTGTGACAGTGAGTAAATTTCACGAGATCTGATGGGTTTATCAGGGGTTTCTGCTTTTGCTTCTCCCTCATTTTTCTGTTGCTGTCACCATGTAAGAAGTGCCTTTCACCTCCCACCATGATTCTGAGGCCTCCCTAGCCATGTGGAATTGTAAATCCAATTAAACCTCTTTTTGTTCTCAGTTTTGGGTATGTCTTTAGCAGCAACGTGAAAATGAACTCATACACATGCTAACGCTGTAAGGATAACAACTGAAAATTACAAATTATAGGAAGGAAGAGCCAAAGAACTATAGAAAAAGCAAGAGTGTTAGATGGAGTGAACTCCAAGTTTCTCTTCAAAGAATCAGTATGTCAGTATGTTCAGCTCTCTTATTCTTTGATTCTCCAATTTAAACTTCCTGGTTCTCTTTGCCCCCTTGCCTCTAGTTTCAGTAAACAACTTTCCTGCCAGTTCTAGTCAGTAGTTCACATCTGTTCCTCTGATCACCTGCTCCATCCTGAGTCACCGCTGGTCACCTGTTCTGTCTTGAGTCACGCCTGGTCACCTGCTCCATCTTGAGTCACCCCTGGTCACCGGCTCTGACCTGAATCATCCTGGGTCACCTGTTCTGTAACCGCCCTTCCCACCAAACTACTCATCCCACCACTCCAGCTCATACCCCTTCTGTCTTTAAAATAGCCAGTGGAGATTAGCTTAGACTGTGCGGTCCAACCCTAGCCAACAGGAGAATGACACAGTAGTAAGGGCTACCTGCATCAGGAATAAGAACCCGTTCCCCTTCCTTGTCCAGGTGTGCTCTCACCATTGCTCCATCTGTGAGTCACACCCTTCTATAGAAGTAAAAATTGCCTTGCTGAGAAAAGGAAATTTATGTTCAAGTGCTATTTTCTTGCAGCACCAAGTAACAAGCATTTGTTTCTCACAAAGGGTATAGAATGAAATGGTTAAAATAAATACAGATAAAATGTGTTTGTAATCCCAATAGCTAAAAAAGGATTAAATTTCAGGGAAAGATCAGAGATGATCAGATTGGATAAAACATAATTTTAAGGAGGAAAGAAGATGAAGGTGGTCGTTGTACATTGATAAAATGAATAGTTCTCCATGAAGATAAAGTGATTTTAAACTTGTTTGCTTTTGGTAGCATAGTTTCAAAATAGTTAAGGCAAAGGCAACATAATTTTAGATCTATAGTCAGTGTCAGTTGTTGAATGACTTCTCTGTAAGTAACTAGTAGATTGATGAGAAATTACAAAGATCAGAAAATTTGAACAGCTACAGTTTTGTTTAAGTGGATATAAAGAACCTTACCTTTAATAAGGAGATAAATTCTTTTAAAATACAAGACTTTCAAATTTCTTTACACACTAGACCAGAAAGCAGTTAGTATCAACAAAAAACACATTTATATCATACTGTGTTATCTGATCACAATTGTTAGATTAGAAACTGAATTCCTAATTTTATGCATTTTGGAAATTTGAATTCAATATAACATGTGGGCCAATGAAGAAAACAAACTGGAATTAAGAGTGGTTGTCAAAATTTTGGAGTCGGTCAAGTACCCAAATTAAAAAATCAGAAAGAAGACTGAATGAAGTTAAAGGAAAAGAGATGTTTTTCTTGGTTTTCTTTAAGAATGTTACAGAGAAGAACAGAAAATAATTCCAAAACAAGTATATAGTTGAGAGGATACAAGTGCAAAAGTGGTTATTTATTTATTTTTTTAAAGTGACAGTTTATGAAGTACAAGAAAGAAGATTAAAACATTAGGAATGAAAAGAAGGTCACATCTACAGGAACAACAAGTATTTTTAAAAGACTACAAACAACTGCACGCCAACAAGTATGAGATATGATAGTAAGTCCTCACTTAACGTCATCAGTAAGTTCTTGGAAACTGCTACTTTAAGTGAAAAGATAATGGCAAGTCCTTGAATAAGATCATTTCCTTCAGTGTCATTTTATTATAATGTTGATGAGGGGAAAAATGGTTGTGTTGTAAATAATTTTGCTTGAAGTCACAGTTTCCAAGAACCTATCAAAGACAGTGAGGACTTACTGTATAATACTTAGAATATAAGCAGTTTTCTAGAAATACCCAACCAGATTGACTAAAAAAGAGTAGGAGACCATTCAAGAAATGAATGAGTTAATAATCTGTACCCTCTCATTTTGCCCTCTACTGCCATACTAGGCCCAGAGAGTTCACGGATGCGTTCTACCAAACAGTCAAGGGAATGGATTCTCAAAATTTTACACCATTATTTCCAGAGAGAAGGAAAAAGAGGGACTAAATTGATCCTCTAGTTTGGTTTTATTTTCAAGCTATCATGAAAAGCTTCAAATTTCTGTCACAGATAAGTGTAACAAATTCTTGAGAACTCATCATCAGTCACCTAGCATTAACAATTAGAATATTTTGCCATTAGTGTTGCATCGATAATTTCTCACAGATACCCTTTTTTGTTTGTTTTAAAATACTTGTAACTGTAAATATGACCCACTTTTCATTTCTAATGTTTTGTTGTTTCTGGAGTATATTAAAGCAAATCCAAGCCTTGCTAAACTCATTTATTTTCAGTTTTTCAAAAAAAATTTCTTAATTTCTTCCTGCATACTGGATCATACCGTCTGTGAATAAGGACGGTTTTACTTCTTTCCAATCAATATGGATTTTTTCTTTTTCTTTACCAAGAATCTGCAGTACAGTGGACAAGAGGAGTGCTGAGAATGATCATCCTTACTTCTTTCCTGGGATCTTTGGGGAAACATCTTCAGTCTTTCACATTAAGTATGTGTTAGCTGTAGGGTTTTTGTAGATTTCCTTATCAAGTGGAGAACGTTCCCTTTTATTTCTAATTTGTTGAGAGTTTTGGTCATGAAGGGGTGTTGGATTTTATTAAATGCTTTGTCAGTGACTATTGAGATGATCATGTGGTTTTTGTCCTGTAATCCATTACATTAATTGACTTTCTGATGTGAAACCAACTCTGAATTCCTGGGATAAACTCTGCGTGGTCATGGTGCACAATCCTATTTATATGTTGCTGAATTTGTTTATGAGGAATATTGTTATGTAGGTTGTTGTGGGGTTTTTTGTTTTTTGGTTTTTGGTAAAAAAGATTTTGCTGATTTCCTTTTCTTCTGGAGTCAGTTTTGGTAACTTATGGTTTCCTAGCAATTTTTGCATTTCATCTAAATTGCCTGATTTGTTGACACAGAGTTATTCAGAGTATATCGTGTCTCCTTCCTTTCTGCCAGGTGTAGGTAGTGATGTCTCCTCTTTCATTTCTGATATGGGTTATTTGTGTCATCTCTCTTCTTTTTTTGGGTGGAAGGTCAGTCTAGTGAAGAGCTGAATTCTGTTGAAGCTTTCAAATAACTTATTTTTTGGTTTGATGTATTTTTCTGTTTTATTGTTGCTGCTGCTGAATTGATTTATACTTGAATCTTTATTGTTTCCTGTCTCCTGCTTGCTTTGGGCTCAATTTGCCCATCTGTTTCTTATTTCTTCAATAGGAAGATTAGATTATTGGTTCTTTTACTTCTTCTATGACATAAGTGTTTAAAACTACAATTTTCTGTAAGCACTACATTGGCTACATTTCAAAAATTTTCATGTGTTGCTTTCATTTTCATTCAATTCTAAATACTTTCTAATTTTCCCTATATTTTCTTTTTTGACTGATGGGTTTTTTTTATGAAGTGTGTTTTTTTTAATTTTTAAATTTTGGAGAGTTTCCAAAATTGTTGATTTCTAGTTTAATTCCATTATGGCCATTAAACATAATTTTCTCTTTAGTTTTGATAGTTTGACTATTATGTGTCCAGATAAGGATCTTTTTATATGTCTTAAATCTTTTTAAAATTACTGAGACCTATTTTATGGCCAACATTCTGGTCTTCTGTAGTAAATGTTCTGAGTGCACCTGGAAGGAATGTGTATTCCGTTGTTGGACAGACTCTAAATTTCAGAGTGAGTTGGTTGACAGTGTTCAAGTCTTGTGTATCTTTGCTGACTTTCTGTTTTGGTCTATCAGTTACTGATAGTGGGATATTGAAATATCCAACTGTAAATGTAGAATTGTATATTCTTTCATTTCTGTCAGTTTTTGCTTCATGTATTTTGAGGATCATACATACACACACACATTCATAGTTATTACGTCTTGCTTGAGATACTGACTCTTTTACCATTATGAAATGTTTCTGTTTGTCTGTGGTAATATTTATTGGCTAAAAGTCTTGTTTGATACTCATATAGTCACTTCTTATGAATATTGTTTTCATGTCATATTTTTTCCTCTCCTTTTACTTTTTTACCAGTTTTTGTCTTAGAATCTAAAATGTGTCTCTTGTGGACAGCATATGGTTGCTTTAAAAAATCTTATCTGATAATTTTTTTTTTTTCTAGACGGAGTCCTGCTTTGTCACCCAGGCTGGCGTACAGTGGTGCAGTCTCGGCTCACTGCAGCCTCCGCCTCCTGGGTTCAAGAAATTCTCCTGCCTCAGCCTCCCAAGTACTGGGACTGCCCGCGCCCACCACCCTGCTCAGCTATTTTTTGTATTTTTAGTAGAGACCGGGTTTCACTGTGTTGACCAGGCTGGTCTCAAACTCCTGACCTCAGGTGATCCACTCACCTTGGCCTCCCAAGGTGTTGAGATTACAGGCGTGAGCCACTGTGCCTGGCCTTGATCTAGTAATTTCTGCATTTAGTTAGGAGTATTTAGTTATTTCATATTTAATGTAGTTATTGATATGGTTGGTTTTAGTTTGTCAATTTGCTATTTTTCTGTTTATCTGTTGTCAGTTTATCCTTTCCTGCTGCCTCTTAGTTAAATGTGTTTGTTTTATTTTTTGGCCTGTACCATATTCTCTGAATTTTAAAACTTAATCTTTGAATTATTTTCTTGATTGCTCTAGGGATTATAATATGCATTTTAATTTATCACAGCCCACTTGGGATTAATACTACCCTAATTCTAGTCAGTGTATCAGCTTTGCTTCATATCTCTCCATCTCTTCCCCCCTCCTTTTTGGTAATTTATTCATATTTATTATGCAGAGTGTGTTAAATGTCCGTAATGTTGTAATTAATGCTTTATACAATGTTACGTCGTTTAAAGAAATCAAGAGAAGAAAGAATATTCAAGTGGTCTTCTGTATTTACTCGCGTATTTCCCATTTCTAGTGCTTTACCCTTCTTCCCATGGTTTTGCATTAGTTTTTGGAGTCCTTTCAGCCTATAGGACTTCATGCTTTCTGTCAGGCAGCTCTGTTGGCAAGAAATTTTCATTTATTTGGAAATACCTTTACTTTGCTTTCATTTTTTCCTTTTAAAAATTTATTCCTTCATTTATTGATATGAGATGGGATCTTGGTCTATTGCACAGGCTGGAGTGCAGTGGTGTGATCATAGCTCACTGCAACTTCGAACTCATGGGTTCAAGCGATCCTCCTACCTCAGCTTCCCAAGTAGCTTGGACTACAGGTGCGTGCCACTGTGCCTAGCCTTGTCTTCATTTTTGAAGGATAGTTTTGTTAAATATAGAATTCTTGATTGTTTTCCCTTTGGTGCTTTGAGTATGTCATTCATTCTCCTGCTTTCTGACCTCCATCATTTCTGATGAAAAGTCAGCCATTATATTTGTATATATTTTTGTTCCTGTATAAATTATGAATGATTGTTTTTCTTGCTGGTTTAAAGATTTTTATCTTTGTCTTCCACCAGTTTAGTCTATGTCTAAGAATCTCTTTGTGTTTATATTATGTGGGCTTTGTTGAGCTTCTTGGACCTATACATAATTGCCTTTCATTTTATTTGGAATGTTTTCAGCCATTATTTCTTAAAATGCTGTTTCTGTTCCTTCTCTCCCCTCTCCTCTCCTTAGGGTATTCCCATTACATGTATGTCTGCACTGTTGTTTCCCCACTCTCTGAGGCTGTTTTTCTTACATCTTTGTTTCTCTCTGTCTTTCGGAGAAGTTCTGTTGATCTCTCAAATGTTCACTGATTCTTTCTTCTGCCATTTCACATCTACTGTTGAGTCCATCATTGGATTTTTAAACTCTAGAATTATTTTTTTATTTTGATAGATGCTTTTTATTTGTTGGCATTTTCTGTTTGAGTCATTGTCATCATATTTTCCTTCAGTTCGGTAAACATGGTTTTAAAAATGTTTCAAGCACAATTAAAATAGTTGATGTGAAATCCTTTTCTACTAAACCCAAATTCTAGACAAACTTAGTTTCCATTGACTATTCTAATTTGCCTATGACTCATGCTTTTCCTGGTATTTTGTTTTCAGGATTTTACTTTTTTTGAGTTTTGTTGTTGTTTTAGGAGTGTGTGTGTATTTGTGTTTTAAGTCACTTGCCTGGTTGTAAGCTAAGGTATCTTGTCCTCTCTACATTGAATGAACACTGATTTTTTTCTTTTCAGTCACCCGCTGTCCCCCTTGCTTTTAGCCTGACTTTCTAGGGGTCAGTCTTGTGTCTGCATAGTTTATGTGTGAGCCATGTTTTGGTCAGGGATTGTGGACAATCATCTTGAGCCCATAAGGCTTCCACTCCCTGCTGTTGGATTTTGGTGTGGATTGGAAGTGCATTCAAAATTTAGGCAGGTTTCAAGGCTGCCCCAAAAAGTTTTGGATTTTGGAGCATTTTGGATTTTGGATTTTCAGATTGTAATTGTTCAGCAAAAGCAAGACATAGGGGTTCAGTAAATATTGCTATGATGAAAGATTGCAGTTAGCGAAACCAGACTCTGGGATCCATCTGGTTAGGAGGCTCCAACACACTGAAGGGTCTCAGCATCGCAGCCCCTCACGTGGCAGACCTTCAAGCTAGTGTCAAACCTGGAGCCTGCAGATATTGACTGTGCATCTATGATTCACTCTAGTGGGTTAGGATTTTGTGTAAAATTTATATTTGGTCGTGTCCTCTCCACCCTAAATAGTCTCCCCTAGATGAGCTTTAGAAGGAATACAAAGGGGTGCTTTCTCACAAAAACTGCTCAGTACCCCGGTCTGTCTGACACTCCTCTTCTGATATTCATGTTACAGCTGAAGGAAGCTAAGTTCCCAGTTACGGCTGAAGGAACCTCAGTTCCCACTGACCCCTAATATTCTGCATTGGCATTGTGACAGTTTTGCTGTTAGGAGCTTGCATTGTGAGGTTGAAAGAGGTCCTGCCTCCACAACATCGCCCAGGATCTCTGTGCAGGAGTTGCAATTTGGGTTTCTGATCAGAGCTGTTGTATTCTGGTTCCTAAATGCATTATCTGTCTGTCGTTGGTCTGAGTATGTGTGCGCAAGTATATCAGTGTGTGGTTTGAGTAGTCTTTTGTGGGCTGTGAAACAGCTTTGCTGCATTTCACCCTGGAGTGGATTTTATTCCTCTGGTGGAAATACTCATTCTTGTTAGCAGAGGGCTTAGTTTTTCAACACTAAGGTACCCTCTCTCTGAGTGATCATCACATTGCAGCTGTGAAACCTGTCATACCTTTACACCAAGAGCTTTCTATGTGCCAGGTGAATTCCATACCTATTTAATTTAGGCATGTCTTGGTGTTTTGATTTGGCTGTTTTGTTTTGTTTTGTTTTGTTTTGTTTTTTGGTGGTACATTAGGTTGAAAAGCAAACATGTTGGCAGAGTTTTTTGTTTTTGAGACAGTTTTCACTCTTGTTGCCCAGGCTGGAGTGCAGTGGCGCAGTCTCGGCTCACTGCAACCTCCGCCTCCCAGGTTCAAGGATTCTCTTGCCTCACCCTCCCAAGTCGCTGGGACTACAGGCGTGCGCCACCATGCCCAGCTAATTTTTTTGTATTTAGTAGACACAGGGTTGCACCATGTTGGTCAGGCTGGTGTCGAACTCTTGACCTCAGGTGATCCACATGCGTTGGCCTCCCAAAGTGCTGGGATTACAGGCATGAGCCACTGCACCCAGCCGCAAAGTTTTTATAATTTAAGATCTGTGGAGGCTTGCCTCTAACACTGTAGTTTCTAACTTTGCCATTTTATTATGAAGATAGAACCAGATAGAAAATTCTTAACCTCAGAAATCCTAGTTTATCTATTTTTTGTTCCTGAACAGTTCATCTTTGTCTCTATCCATTTAATAAAGACAGAGAGTAAAGCATAGTAACAGTGATTCCGATTCAGAACAGGAATTTCTTTACGGTTTCTTCAAGCTTTCTGTTTAACATTTTTGGTTTGTGTTGTCAATGAGAAATAACAAATGCTTTATTATCTTTTGAGGTATCTGAAGAATAATACAGTTGTTATGAATATGTTTTATAGTTTTCCTTCTCAGTTGTAGCAGCTGTGTGGGAGAAGTTCTGTTTATACAATACACGTCTATAGATATGATTCAATTTGTAATTTGTCAAGTACACAAAGAAGCAAGTGGTTATATTTGTACCAGACACCATTCTACACTTGTTAGAACAAAACACTAGAAATAGGACATGCCGGTATAATTTCTACATGGCTTAACTTTTTTTTTTTTTCACTGCCCACTTAGCATGAATAAATCGCTTAACCTCTTAAATATTTAAATCAGTATTTATTTGGGAAGGCCATGTAAGAAAAGAAGTTGATAGATACGATAATGAGTACTGTGACTTTTAGCAAAAGGGGTGTGTTTAATTTTTATGCACATAGAATTCCCAATCTCGTATTGGGGAGGAAGAGAATAACAATATGCTATTCTTCTACCTTCTTAGGTATGTATCGAGAGACATTTCTTTGCTGTAGTATTTGGTGTCCTTATGGGAAGGAAAGACGGGGATAATGATGATACTGTTCCGTGCATATTTTAATGGGATGGATAGAAATCCACATGTTAATAACTTAAATCATAGCATTTCTCCTTTGTATTTGGTTAGAACGTTAACTTACATTTAACACTTTGGAAAACATGACTGTCGGAGATTTCTGTACCTTAATTCTGTCCACCTGCTTGAGGAATAAATGGATGTGATAATACACAATTCTGTCATTATTGAAGAAATTCACGAGGGAAGCTTCGCATTCCTGTGGTGACGTGTTTTATCGTGAATAGGCTCTGAGAGCCTAGTTTGAAACCACAGAGTAGGAGCATCCCACAGGGCACACCATCACATGTGCCACAGCTGCACAGATTTCACCTCCTGCCACCTGTTTGTTCATTCTCGTCCCTGTCTTCTGCCTATCTGTACCTGGGTACACATGTGTGCATCTTTTGAGCCCCCATTCAGTTATTTCCTTGGGTTCATGCCTTAGCTACATTCCCAAGCCATAGAGGAAGATTGTTTCAAGCCGTAGAGGAAGATTGTTTTAAGACTTTTCGGTGCTCATCGTTCAGGTGCCCTCTGAAATTCTTCCCACTCACACTCTCGACAGTGAAAGGTGTTTCTTCACACCTCTGTAGGCCTTACAGGCAGAAAATGGTTCACTTTGGTGAGGTTAAATGTTACTCATATTTATTGGCCATTTGTATTTGTTTTCTCCATGAACTGCTGACTCAGAATTTGGTGGGTATTCTTTGTGTTGGCGTTGCTGATTTGAAAGAGCTTTTTATTAATAAGTCATAGCCTCTTATTTACAGCGTGTCAGTTTTATTTTATAGCGTTTCTTTTTTGTGTATACATGTGCACATTATTCAGTGTTTCTGTTGAGCTCTGGCGTTAGGGTTGGCGAGGCCTTCCCCACTGTGCACGGCAGTAATGTTTGCTCTGTGCTCCTCATGGGAAGCTCTGCCTGTGAGCAGCCCGCGGTCCCTGAAAGCCCAACTGCGTGTTAGGTGCTGTTGGCCAGAAGCACTTCTCCGTTCCAAGACTAATCCCAGACTAAGCGCTGCCTAACTTCCTTTCTGCGAGGTGCATTAAATGAAAAACGGGTTGCCTACAGTGTGTGCACAGATCTTAAGTATACAGTTGGCAAGCTTGACAAATGTGTACACCTGTGGAACTACCATCTCCCTAGAGGTGCAGGACATGTTCACCACCTGACAGTTTCTTTGGGTTCCCATCGTCCCACCGCCATGGACAAGCACTGTTCTAATTTCCCTTTCCACAGGAAGGGTTGCCACTTCTAGGATTTTATATAAATACAGTCATATAGTATGTACTTGTTTGTGTCTCTTTTCATTTGCTGAGCGTGGTGACGTTTGGAGTCGTCCATGTTGTCGTGGGATGGTGAGCGGTGTTGGGCTGTGTGAACGTGCCCAGCATGTTCATCTACTTTGCTCTTGATGGGTGCCTGGGTTGATTCCGTTTCTGGCTCTTACGACTGAAGTGGCTGTAAACATTCTTGCATGGGTCTTCCTGGGGACAAACACAGAACTTTCTTTTGGGTAAAATACCTAGGAGTGGAATTGCTGAGGGAGGTGTGTGTTTAGGAAACTCCACCTGGTTTTCCAGGGTAGTTGTGCCACTCGTGACTCTGACAGGCATCACATGAGAGTCCCTGTTGTCCTGCATCCCAGCAGCACTGATGGTTTTCTTTATAATTTTAGCCACTGTGGTAAGTCTTGAATTAAGATATGGTGAGACCTGAAGAACTTTGCTCTTCTCTCAGAAGATTGTTTTTGCTATTCTAGGTTTGGTGCTTTGCTGTATCAATGTTAGAGTTTCATGGAAACTTGTCAATTTCCATGACAAAGCCTTTGGGGACTTGTGATTGGGATTGTATTGGATCTGGGTATCGGTTTGGGAAAAATTGACAATTTTTTATTTGTCAACTTATAAATATGGCATGTCTCCCAGTTTATAGGTGCTCTTTAATTTGTCTCAGCCATGTTTTGTCATTTTTGTTACATATATTTCTAACATTTTGGCTTTTTATTATATTGGAAATGGAAATTCTAAAATCTCACTTTCAGTTTACAACTACTATATAAACATTCATTTGATTTAAAAAAATTTGACATCTGTGACTTTACTGAATTCACTTTTCTAGTTGGTTGGTTGTGTATTTCTTTATTTTCTGAGAATTTTAAATTGAAAATAAATACTGATTTTTTTTCCTTTTTTCCTCACATTTTTTAATTATGAAAATTTTAAACATACAACTAAGTTGAAAAAATTATTCAGTGAATGTTTATAACCCACTACAAAGAATGTCTTTTTTTTTTTTTTTTTTTTTTTTTTTT
>NW_016814432.1:92912-139295 GCF_001698545.2 Rhinopithecus bieti | reverse complement strand
TTTTTTTTTGGTGGAGACGCAGTCTCACTCTGTCGCCCAGGCTGGAGTGCAGTGGTGTGATCTTGGCTCACTGCAAGCTCTGCTTCCCGGATTCATGCCATTCTCGTGCCTCAGCCTCCCGAGTAGCTGGGACTACAGGTGCCCGCCATCACGCCTGGCTAATTTTTTGTATTTTTAATGGAGACAGGGTTTCGCCGTGTTAGCCAGGATGGTCTCGATCTCTTGATCTTCTGATCTGCCTGCCTTGGCCTCCCAGAGTGCTAGGATTACTGGCGTGAGCCACTGTGCCCAGCGAGCTTTTTTCTTTTGATGTAAAATTTCCTACCAATGCAATGTGCTGATCTTAAATACTGGGACCAGTTGCTGAGCTAAATAAATGCAGATACCTGGGTAACCTAAAAGCTTATCAAGCTGGAAAGCTGTCAGTCACCCCAGAAAGTTCATTCATGTTCCTTCCCAGTCAGTTTCCCTCCCACCCTTGTTGTTTGTTGTTGTTGTTTATACAGTAGTTTTTGTTCTAGAATTTTCTTTTAAATGGAATCATATTACAAAGTATTTTTTGAGACTTTATACCATAGTTTGGTCAGTCACCTGTTGATGAAAATGTGGGCTGTTTCTAGTTTGGAGCTATTATGAACAGAGCTACTATAAACATTTTTATACAAGTCTTTTTGCTGACGTGTGTTTTCATTCCTTTGGGGTAATTAGGTTGGGGATTGCTGGGTCACAGGGTAGGTATGTATTGAGTTTTAAAAAATGCTGTCAGACCTTTTGCCAAAGTGGCTGTCCCACTTTTAAATCCTATACCAACAACGTATGAATGTCCTAGTTGTTTACCTTCAGTAATATTTTCATTTTAGCCATTCTAATGGGCATGTAGTTGTAACTTATTGTGCTTCTAATTTGCATTTCCCTCATGAACAGTGTGATATTCATCACTTCAAAAAAACTTTTAATTGACAAGTAAAATATTCATCACTTTTTAATGTGCTCACTTACACATTCATATGCTTATTTTAAGGAGTATGTGTTCAAATCTTTTGTCCTCATTATACTTGGTCTTTTCATTATTCTAAAAACTTTTTATAGGTTTTAGGAACTAGGGGCTATTGGGACGAAATGAATATATTTTGCATGTGGGAATAACATGAATTTTGTGGGAATGACATGAATTTTGCGGGACTAGAGCTGGAATGCTGTGATCTGAATGTTTGTGTCCTGCCAAAATTCATATCTTGACACTTGGGGGTTAACACAGTGCCATCATGGTACTGGGAGGAGGTTAGGCCATGAGGACGCTGCCATGGGGTCTGTGCCCTTAATAAAGAGGCCCGAGAGCTTCTTTGTCCCTTCCCCCATGTGAGGGCACATATAAGGTACCATCTATGAGAAATGGGCCCTTGCTAGACACCAAATCTGCTGGCACCTTGACCTTGGACTTCCCAGCCTCCAGAACTGTGAGCAGTAAATTTCTGTTGTTTATGAATTACCCAGTCTAAGGTATTTTGTTATAGTGGCCCAAGTGGACCAAGACGGAAGTTGGTACTGAGAGTGGGTGTTTCATAGATATTATCTCCCTATCTATGGCTTGTTTGTACATCTTTCACCATTTTTTAAAAAAATTTATTCTGTCCTCACAGTCTGTTCCCATCAACCTTGTGTTTCTGATGACAAGTTTAAAATTTTTTTAATGAAGTCTTTTTTACAATAAATTTTCTTTCTTTCCTGGTTATTGTTTTTTTGTGACCTGAGGAACTTTTGCCTTCCCCAAAGTCACCAGAATGATGTTGGTTTGCTCTAAAAACGTTTTAGCTTTAGCTTTAATCTTAGGCATGTAAGACATCTTGAATGAACTTCTGTGTATATCGTAGTTTGTGGTTCACTTTGTAACATATGGATATCAAAATTTTTCAAAGAGACTTGATCAAATAGATTTCCTTGGGGATCTTCATAATCAAAAATCCGTTGGGTAATTTAGAATCATAAATGAAAATCTATTGCTGGTGCTCTCTTGTTTCATTGATGTCTTTGTAGATACTTAACACAGGTACTGTTTTTCCTTAAAATCTGTTGCTTTATGATGTTATGTCTTGAAATAGGTTGAATGAGCCCTACTTAGTACTTCTTTTTCAAGATTGCTTTGGATTGCCTTTCAAGTTTGCTGCCTTTCCTTGTAAATGTTAGAATCATCTTGTTGGTTTCTACATAAAAGCCTGCTGGGATTATTTTTGGGAATGTCTTGTATCTATAGATGCATTTGGGGGAAATTTTATATTAATATTTGCTCTTTTAATTTGTAAACATGGACTGTCTTTACATTCATTTAGGCTTTTAATTTCTCAGCAGTATTTTATTGCATCTATTGAAATACAGCTTTTCTCTTTTATTCTCATAGTGTGGTGGATTATATTGATTTTGTAAACCTTGCATTTCTGGGATAAGCCACATTTAATCATGACATTTTAATTGTTTATATCTTTGAGGTCAGATTAATACTTTAATATGGATTTTTATATCTATTCTTGAGGGATATTGGTCCATAATTTACTGTTTTTATTTACCTCTTTTTTAAAGATTATGTTGGCTTCATAAAGCGAAGTAGGAAATAGTCTCTCATTTTCTGAAATGATTTCTATAAAATTGGTATTTTTTTCCCTCATATATTTGATAGAATTCACCAGCAAAACCATCTGTGGTTTGGGGTGTGTGTGTGTGTGGGTGTGTGTGTGTGTGTGTAGAGGTTTGGGAGAAATTTGTGTATGTGTAACATTTTAATATGTTATACATTAATATGTTACTGTGTATTATATATAATTTTATATGTGTAAAATAGTCGTATGTGTACATATTCATAATTTTGTTTCATCTTGGTATCAGTTTTGGCAAGTTGTATTTATCAAGAAACATGTCTACTTTTAAGATGATGAATTTATTGGTATAATGTTTTTCATAATATTTTGTCGTTTTAATGTCTGTAGGATCTGTAGTGTTATTCCCTTACATTTCGATATTGGTAGTGTGTGTTTTATTTCCAGACTGTTTTGACTTAGGGCTATATCAATTTAAATAACATTCCAGAGAAGCATTCTTTTGGCTTTTTAATTGTTATTTTTTATTGCTGTTCTAATTTATTTCTGTTCCTAATTATTTCCTTGTTTCTACTAGTTTGGGTACAGTTTATTTTCTAGTTTTCAAGTAGAAACTTAGATAATTATTTTTTTCTAGGGTAAACATTTAAAGGCACCGAATTCCCTGTGAACATTGCCTTAGCTGGATCCCACAATATTTTCTAATATTTTTTGTGTGATTTCTCCTTTGACTCATGGTTTATTTAGAAAAATTTACTAATAGCTTATTTATTTCTAGATATGGTATTGTTGTTGCTATCTAACTCCCCTGCAGTCAGAGAACATAACCTGTAAGATATTCATTCACTCTTTTAAAATTTTTGTTGAGACTTGTTTTATGGCTTACCAAGTGGTCTGTCATTGTGAATATTTCAAGTGATTTAAAGAATATTCGACAGTTGGATATAACATTTTGTAAATATCACTTAGTTTAATGTGAATAAGAGTGCTGAAGTCTTTAGTGAATTATGTATCAGTTACTAAAAGAGGGATGTTAAAGTTTTCAACTGAGTTTGTAGATTACTTTCTCCCTTAAGTTCTGTCAGTTTTTTTTCGTGTATTTTGAAGCTGTTGTATTAAGTGAATACACATTTAGGGTTGTTATAGCATCTTAATGAATTGATCTTATAATGAAGAAATGTCCCTATTTATGTCTCGTAATGCTTTCTTTTTTTTTTTTTTTTTGAGACAGAGTCTGGCTCTGTGGCCCAGGCTGGAGTGCAGTGGCCAGATCTCAGCTCACTGCAAGCTCCGCCTCCCGGGTTCACGCCATTCTCCTGCCTCCGGCTCCCGAGTGGCTGGGATTATAGAAGCCGGCTGGGACTACAGGCGCCGGCCACCTCGCCTGGCTAATTTTTTGTATTTTTTAGTAGAGATGAGGTTTCACCGGGTTAGCCAGGATGGTCTCGATCTCCTGACCTCGTGATCCGCCCGTCTCAGCCTCCCAAAGTTGCTGGGATTACAGGCTTGAGCCACCGCGCCCAGCCAATGCTTTCTTAAAGTTTACTTTGGTAAACACCAGCATTAAGAAAAAATAAATTTAGTTTCATGAGTCTCATCTAAGGGTAATTATAATATTTCCATTTCTTTTTTGTGGTTTGTTTTGTTTTGTTTTGTTTTGTTTTCTTCTGTTATGTTTTGTTTGAGACAGAGTTTCATTCTTGTTACCCAGGCTGGAGTACAATGGCACCATCTTGGCTCATTGCAACCTTGGCCTCCCGGATTCAAGCTATTCCCCTGCCTCAGCCTCCCGTGTAGCTGGGATTATAGAAGCCTGCCACCACGCCCAGCTAATTTTTTGTATGTTTAATAGAGACGGGATTTCACCGTGTTGGCCAGGCTACTCTCGAATTCCTGACCTCAGATGATCTGCTCGCCTCGGCCTCCCAAAGTGCTGGGATTACAGGTGTAAGCCACCGCGCCCAACCTCGTGGTTTTAATAGAGCCTTTTTTTTTTTTAAAGAGTAGTTTCAAATTCTCAGCAAAATTAGGCTGAAAAATAGATTTCCCTACACCCCCTCCCCTGTCCCTACACACACATAGCTTCCCTCATTATCGGCATTCCCCACCAGAGTGATACAGCTGTTACACTTGATGCGTCTACATTGACACATCATCACCCCAAGTCCTTAGTTTACATCAGGATTCACTCTTGGTGCTATGCATTCTATGGGTTAGACAAATGTATCAACATGGATCTGCCATTGTAGTATCACGCAGAGTAGTCTCACTGCCCTAGAACTCCTCTGTGCTGTGCCTTTATGCTTCCTCCTACCCTCTCTTAGCAACCACTGAGCTTTGTACTGTCTCCATAGTTTTGCCTTTTACAATATGTTCTACAGTTTAAATCATATAGTATGTAGCCTTTTCAGATGAGTGTCTTTTACCTGGCAGTGTGTTTACTTGTGTCCTTTTGTGGCTTGATAGCTCATTTCTTTTTGATCCAGAATAGTATTTTTTTGTCTGGATGTACCACAATGTACTTATCTATCTCCATTTACCTACTGAATGACATGTGGATGGCGTCACAGGTTTTGGCTATTATGAATAAAGCTACTATATAAATATTTGTGTGGAAAGTTTTTGTAAGTTTTCATTCATCTCTCTTGGGTAAATACTAGGGAACATGATTACTGAATCATATAGTAAGAGTATGTTTCATTTTGTAAGCAACTGCCAAACTGTTGTCCGAAGTGGCTGTGCTATTTTGCTTTCCATCCAACAGGGAGCGAACATTTCTATTGCTCCACATCCTCATCAGCATTTGCTGTTGTCGTGTTCTGGATTTTGGCCATTCTAGTAGATGTGTAGTGGTATCTCAGTGTTGTATTAATTGCATTTCCCTAGTGACCTATTCTGTGGCGCATCTTTTCATACATTATTTGCCATCTGTACGTCATCTTTGGTGAGATGTCTTTTGCCCATTTTTAAATCAGTTTCACTTGTTGAGTTTTAAGATACCTTTGTTTTGGTAACAGCCATTTGTCAGATAAGTCCTTTGCAAATATTTTCTCTCAGTTTGTGGTTTGTCTTCTTGTTCTCTTGAAACACCATCTTTTGAATTATTATTTACATAGCGTTTTACCATTCTTTTATTTCTGACTTATCTGTGTCTTTTTATTTGTGTGGCATCCTTTGTAGATAGCATGTACTTGGCTTTTGTGTGTGTGTGTGTGTGTGTTTTAATCCATTTTGATGGTTTCTGCCCTTTCAGTGGAGCACTCAGTCCACTTACATTTAGTATAATTGTTGGTAGGGTTTGATTTAGGTCTAGTGTTTTATTTTATTTTTTTTTCTAGTTCTCTTTTTTGTTTTTTGTTCCTCTGTTCCTCTTTTCTGCTTTCTTTGGGTAATAACATTATTGAAATTTGACATTTCATTATAATTCTCTACTGGCTTTTAGTTATATTTGTTTATAATATTATGATTTCTGTTTTTGCCCTTTTTTTAAGTACTTGTTGTAGAGTAGTGCTTCTGAGTAATTACTCGGGCTCAGCATCGAATGGGAACTTGTTTGAAACATGAATTACCAGGCTGCATCCTGGGCCTCAGAAATTCTGGGGGAAAGATGGCATTTCATGGTTTAAATAAAGGTATCAGATGCTTCTGAAATGCATGATAAAAATCTGTTGTACCACCTTATGTAAAACAGAAGAATCTTGTACCGGTATAATTCAATTGAGTTTTCTTGTTTGTGCTATCGTTATGTATTTTCTGTCTACATATGATAAGCCTCACAATAGTGTTTTTGGGATTTTGCATTAAGCATTATTACACTGTCTTACAAAATTAAGAGAAACAAAAAATGACTATTTATATTTATTCACAATTTCCAGTTCTCATTCTTGCTGTGTATCTCAGGTTCCATCTGGTAGTACCATTTTGCTTCAGCTCAAATAATTTTCATTAGTTTTCTCATGATAGAAATTGTTGGGAGACGATTCTCCGTAGGTCTCCTGCATTTCTGCACCTTTTGCAAGCAGTGCATTGGCTGCGTTTCTTCTAGACTACCTTTTCACGGACATTCATAGAGAAGACAAAAGTCATTTCTCCTGCCAGAGGCTGGAGCAGGCATGCTCACTATGCATCATAGAAGTTTGCCTTTTTAAGCTCAGGGTTCTGCTGCTGTGACATCGTCCATTGCACGCAGAGGTGTCATCCTCTGGGAACTGCGGCACGGCACACCAGAGCAGGAACATGTTGGTACCCTGGCTTACTGCGCTTGCTCCTGGTTCACTTTGATCCATGACTCAAGAGCCTCTTGCCTTCTGTGAGCTTTCTTGAGACTGCAGCAAGCTCACTTGTTAGCTTCTGTCTTCCTTGTGGTTTTTCTCAAAGAGGCGGATGGGAGTCTCATGGATCAACTGGTGAGATTTGAGGAAAATCCATGGGAATTTTAGCTGACGTGTTGACCAAATTGTCATCCTAGTGATAAATGGTCCTCCACTTTGCTGCCTGCTAATGAGGGGAGATTGGGGAGATGGTTTTAAACACAGCTGCCCAAACAATGCCCTGGTTATTGCCAACTCTTCTCTGGGTGGGAGGACATCTTCACCATTTGGTGGGCAGATGGTTCTGACCCTTTTCAAAAGTTAAAGGAGAGAGGTTGATAACCACTAGGGGTGGAAAGCAGGCAAAGTGTTTGAACTGAATGTTGGCTGGTTCTTTTGGGAGAAGAAAGGGTGGGACTTGTTAAGGCAGGAGGCTAACAGCTAGGTTGTCCCATGGTTGGCTCTTCCAGCACTGGTCCTGCCAACCTCATATGCATTGGGAGATGGCAGTAAAAGGCTCAATGATTTTTGCAGTGAATCCTGGCTGCTTTAGGGATGTATAACTCTCTCAGGGAGATTACCCTGACATAGACAAACACCTGTGGGAAAATGTTAATGTCTAATAAGACATTGACTAGTATTCCAGCTCTTACTGCCCCAGATGAGGGTTCCAGTGCTAATGACAATGACCCACTGGAGAGTGAGAAATTTAACCCAAACAAGTTGACTTAAGTTCTTGCCGTCCGCTCCACTGCTCTGGGGAATTCTCCCCTGGCCCTTATTAAAGCCACGTGATAACCCGTGAGATGTTACCATGACTGTGGGGCCCACATTGGTTAACATGGAGGACATAATCAATCTGTGTAAGCGACCTAAAATTGCCTTTGTCCCTTTTGCATCTGGCCCTTGCTTACAGAAGGGCTGGATATGAGTAGGGTATCATTGGTAAACAGGTGAAAATAGCTCGCAAAATAGGAAACACCAATTTTGTCCTGGTGGAAGGAGAGCGACAATGCTAGTACCTAGGGAAAAGGGGAGTGCATTACACCTTGGGAAGTTCTGGGACAGGGAACATTAATGATCCATGTCATTCAGAACCAACCCTAGAGCCTTCCTCAGGGATGAAAAAGCCCTGGTGTGGTTCTCCCAGATTTTTGCAAGGGACCAAAATGAAGCTTTTGGATCTGCCATTCCTCCTTGCCAGACCACTCTGATGACGATTTGGTGCATTGCTTTGACCCATGCTGAGAATTCTGTCAGAAGCAGCAGAGGACGGTGCCAGCTCCTGCACCTGCCACACAGAACACCTGCTAGCACCTCTGGCTGTCTGCCCACTCATACTCATGGCCATGGCACAGATGAGTGCCACCTGACTGATGGAGCAGCCAAACAGGATAGATTGGACTGACCGCTGTCAGGTAGTTCCTCCAAAAACAAGGACAAGACTCAATGATTGAACTGAACTGTAGACTTTTAAGAGCTGTAGCCATCTAGAAAGCTATGTTGAAGGCACTCTCAGCCTGTGCCCCTATGATGCAGGGCTTGCTGGTCATTGTAAGCCCTGGTTATTGTAAGCAGCACTTTTCAGGACCAGTGCAACACTGAGACTGCACTCTCCCTATGTGAAGAGCGTATCTTCCTCCTAGAATCATGGTGACTTGCACCTTAGCAGTGATCATCAGAGAACCTTGAGTATGTAAAGAAAAAAAAACTCCATTAATTAGATCCCGTAGTCCTCATAGAACAGCGGTGAACTCTCCAAAATGAGGCTCCCCTTGAGTATCTGGGGCAGCTCCCCAGAGGGATCATTGACTCACCGTGTGTGTGCATCCTACAGGTAGCATACCCCACTGTGAGAGCCGTAGACATGGTGGTAGGAAATTTGTCCGTGACGTTCTCTGAAGTGATCCATAAAAGCATCTGGAAGCATCCATTAATGGATGATAGGATTGCTGTAGATTTCCTCCTTTGGGCCAAGACAGGGTTCATGCAATTGCTAACACATCCTGTATTATCCGTGTCAGTGGCCCCAACCAAAAGGAAATGTCTATTCAGAAGCTTCTGGAGAAAGCCACATGGCTTGATAAGGTGGACCCTGATATTTTATGGTATTGCTTTAGCTGGCTGGGTCCAGGATGCTGGGAAGCATGGTTAAGGTCAGGATTTTAGTTTGGCTCATCATGATGCTTGGAGTCCTGTTGATAGCAGCTTTTATTAAATGTGTGAGACAAATTGAGTGGATTTGGTTCCGGCCTGTATTAGATTGATCAGAGTGGCTAATGGAGTGGATTTTTGAGGGAAATTTGCTAGAAGCCGAATGTAAGGAGTGAGTCTTGCTGGGAGAGAGTTCTCCAGGGATCTCTTGCATTTCTGTATGTCTCTGGAAAAGAGAGTGAGTGCATTTGTTATGGACTGTCTTTTCAGTAGTGTTGGTGTAAGCAGTTAGCCTTGGAGATAGATAGTGTCTCCAGGCCGTAGGGTAAGTTTGTTTACTGCGTGATGGGGGTGGGCAGTCATGCCCATTATAAACATTTGGGTTCCCCAAGCTCAGGGATCCTTTCTTATAATGTAACCTACTGTTGCAGCAGTTTTTACCTGTCTTTGTATTGCCCTGTAGGAATTGTGGGCTTAGGTAACCGGTACACGCAGTGCTAATAGACTGACAGCTGCTACTGCTGTGAGTAGGAAGAGCGGTAGTCCCCGTTTACCCTGTAAGCTTTCACTTTCCACGGTTTCAGTTACCCGTATTCAACCATGGCCCGAAAATATTAAATGAAAAATTTTAGAAACTATTTATAATTTTTTTTTTCTTTGAGACAGGGTCCCACTCTGTCACCCAGGCTGGAGTGCAGTGGTGTGATCACAGCTCACTGTAGCCTAGACCTCCTTGGCTCAAGTAATCCTCCTACCTCAGCCTCCCAAGTAGCTGGGACTACAGGTGTACTGCACCATACCCAGCTCATTTTTTCATATTTTGTAGAGATAGGGTCTTGCTCTGTTGCCCAGGCTGGCCAGAACCCTCCTAGGTTCTAGCAGTGCTGCCACCTCAGCTTCCCAAAGTGCTGGGATTACAGACATGAGCCACTGCGCCCAGCCAATTCATTATTTCAACTTGTGTACCCTTCTGAGTAGTGTGATGCAATTTTATGTTGTCCTGACGTGTCTTGCCCAGGACATGAATTTTCCTTTGTTCGGCGTCTCCATGCTGTAGATGCTACCACCTCATTAGTTCATTAGTTACTTAGTAGCTGGTTCAGTTATCAGATGGATCAGAGTGCATGTAGGACTGGGTTTTATCTGAGGTTTCAGGCATCGGCAGGGGGTCTTGGAGTATACCCCCACTGATAAGGGGAGACTGTTAGACTGTTTCTCTGATGAGGACTCATGTCTTCTGCCAGCATCCATGAAAATGTCAAAAACAAGTTATAGCTTGGTAGTTTGCAAGCAGGTGAAATCTCAGACCCTTTATGTTTCCTGACATAGGTCTCTTGCAAAAAGTTCTTTTAGCTCTTACTCATCTGAAAGTGTCTTTATTTCACTTCCTCCTTTCTTTAAACTGCTTTTTTGAAATTAACTCACGTACCAGTTTACCCATTTAAATTATAGAATTCAGTGGCTGTTAGCATATACAGTTTTGTATCCATCACCACAGTTGAGTTTAGAACATTTTCATCACCTCAAAAAGAAATCTAGTATCCATTAGCTGTCATCTCCCTATTTACCCCAGCTCTAAGCAGCCACTAATCTGTTTTCTGTTTCTGTTAAGTGTCCTGGTGGAAGGAGAGCAGCAATGCTAGTATCCAGGGAAGTGGGGAGTGCATTACACCCATTCTGGGTATTTTTTATAAATGACATCATATATGTGACTGGCTTCTTTTATATAGTGTAATGTTTTTAAAGTCCATCCATGTTGTAGCATGTATCAGTACTTCATTCCTTTTTGTGGCTGAATAATATTCTGTAGTATAGATATGCCACATTTTGTTATTTACTCATCAATTAATAGACATTTGGATTGTTTCTACTTTTTGACTATTATAAACAATGCTGCTGTGAACATTCTTGTATAAGTTTTGGTGGGGACAAGTTTTCTTTCTGCTGGGTAGATACCTAGGAATGGAGTTGCTGGGTCATATGATAACTCTAATTATTGGAGGAACAACCAGACTGTCCTCAGATGTGGCTGCACCATTTTACGTTACCACAAGTAGTACATGACAGTTCCCATTCCTTTCCACCTTTCCACCCTCACCAGGACTTACCCTTTTTTTAAATTAATTAATTAATTAATATATATATATATATTATATATTTTGAGACGGAGTCTGGCTCTGTCTCCCAGGCTGGAGTGCAGTGGCATGATCTACACTCAACTGCAAGCTCCGCCACCTCCCGGGTTCACGCCATTCTTCTGCCTCAGCCTCCTGAGAAGCTGGGACTACAGGCACCCGCCACCACGCTGGCTAATTTTTGTTTTTTTTTTTTTGTATTTTTAGTAGAGACGGGGTTTCACCGTGTTTGCCAGGATGGTCTCGATCTCCTGACCTCATGATCCGCCCGCCTCAGCCTCCCAAAGTGCTGGGATTACAGGCGTGAGCCACCGCGCCTGGCCTATCCTTTTTATTACAGCCATCTAACCAGCTGTGAAGTGTACCTCATTGTGGTTGTGATATGCATTTCCCCGATGGCTAATGATGTTGGGCATCTTTTCATGTGCTTTACTCGTCCTTTGTGTATCTTTTTCAGAGAAATGTCTATTCAGATCCTTTGCCATTGTTAAACTGGGTTGTCTTTTTATTGTTAAACTGTAAAACTTTATATGTTTGATATAAGTCCATTATCAAAATTTTTTTTACTCACATTCTCTAGGCTGTTCTCTCACTTTCTTGGTGGTATCCTTTGAAACACAAAAGTTTTTAATTTTGATGTCTAGTTTAATCCGCTTTTTTTCTTTTGTTACCATTGCTTCTGGTGCCATATCCAAGAAATCACTGCCTAAAGTCACAACAAATTACACCGCTATATTCTTTTAAGAATTTTATAATTTTCACTCTTTCTTGTAGATCTTTGATCAACTTAATGTATGGTATGAGGTGTAGAGGTCCAACTTGCCTCTTTGGCATATGGATATCCAGTTGTCCCAACATTGTTAAAAAGATTATTCTTTTCCCCATGGAATGGTCGTGGCACTGTTGTCCAAAATATTTGACCATATATAGGGGAGTTTATTTCAGGGCCCTCTATTCCATTAGGCTATGTCTGTAGTTCCATGTTGCCAATTTCATAGTGTTTTAACTACCATGTCTTTGTATTAAGTTGAAACCAGTTAATGTGAGTTCTTCAACTTTTTCTTTTTGGAGGTTTTTTGGGCTGTTCTCAGACCTTCCCAATTCCATGTCAATTTTGGGATTAGCCTGCCCATTTCTACAAAGAAAACAACTTTAATGTTAATAAGAGTTACATCAAATCTAAAGATCAATTTGGAGAGTTTTATGGTATTAACAGTATTAAGTCCCCTGATCCATGAACATGGAATGTCTTTCCATTTAATTAAATACTTCTTTCAATAATGTTTTATAGTTTCCACTTTATAAGTCTTACACCTCTTTTATTCCTGTTTTTTTCTTTTTGATGATATTATAACTGAGACTTTCTTCATTTCATATTCAGTTTGATCATTGCTACTGTATAGAAATACAATGCAGTTATTCCATTTTAAAAATTGATTTTGTATGTTGATTTGTATCTTGCAATCTTGGGGAACTTCTTTGTTCTAATAGTTTTTAATGGACTCCTTAAACTTGTCTATATAGAAGAGTGTGTCGTATGCAAATAGCAATAATTGTACGTCTTCCTTTCCAATTCAGATATCTTTGTATTTCTTGTCTAATCACTCGGCCAGAGCTAGCTGGAACTCCAGTACAATGTTACATAGAAGCGGCAAGAACAAACACCGTGTTTTTCTGATCTTACGGGGAAGCTTTTAGTCTTACAGTATTGAGCATGATGTTATTTGTGTGTTTTTCATAGATTCCCTTTATTAAGTTGAGGAAGATCCCTCTAGTTTATTGACTTCTTCTTTTTTTTTTTAATCATGAAGAGGTGTTGAATTTTCTCAAGTGTTTTTTCTTCACCTATTGAAACAATATGTGATTTTTCCCCCTTTATTCTATTGATGTGGCATATGAACATTCATTGACTTTCACATGTTAAACCAGCCTTGCATTTTTGGAATAAATCCTTCTTGGTCATGGTCATATTTATATATTGCAGAATTCAATTTGCGAATGTTTTGTTGAGGATTTTTTGTGTCTATATTCATAAAAGAGGTATAGGCCTATAGCTTTCTTGTGATGTCTTTTGTTTTGGTGTTGGGTAAATAGTGGCCTTGCAGAGAGTGCGGTAAATGGTTTTCTCTTCCAATTATTGGAAGAGTTTATGAAGAACTGGTAGTAATTATTTAAAATTTTGATAGAGTTCACCAGTGAAGCTATGTAATCCTATGCTTTTCTTTAAGGGAGGTTTTGATGATCAGTCTTATATAGGTCTATTTAGATGTTCTTAATTCAGTTTGACTAGTTTGTATCTTTCTAAGAATTTATTTCATCTGAGTTGTTAAAATTATTGGCATATAGTTGTTCATAGTATTTTAATTATTTTTTATTTCTATATGGTTTGTAGTAATGTTCCCTCTTTAATTCCTGGTGTTAGAAATTTGGATGTTCTGTTTTTCTTAATCAGGATAACTAAAAGTTTGTCTATTTTGTTAATTTTTTTAAAAGAAACTTTTGGTTTTGTTGCTTTTAAAATATTGCTTTTCAGTTTATTAAGTTCTAAATTCTGTTTCTTTTCTTCTGCTTGCCTTGGGTTTAGCTTCCTTTTTTGCCAGTGTCCTAAGATACAGGTTCAGGTTACTGATTTGAGGTCTTTCTTCTTTTTAGTGTGGGTGTTCACTGGTAGAAATTTCCCTCCCATCACTGCTTTTGCTGAATTCCACAAGTTTTGGTATGTTGTGTTGTTTTCATTATCTCAAAGTTTCTAACTTCTGTTAAGACATTTTGGGGGGAGGTGGCCCATTGATTATTTAGCATGGGTTAATTTCTGCATATTTATGAATTTTCCCAACTTCTTTGTTATTTTCAGTATCATCTCCATTTGCAGATGGAATTTGCATGATTGCAATCCTTTTAAATGTACTGAGCTTATCTTAAGACTTAGCATATGGTCTGTGCTGGCGAGTGTCCTGTGTGTGCTTGAGAAGGATGTGTACTCTGCTGTTGCTGGGTGAAGAGTTGCCTCCTTGTCAGACTTGTATAATGTTTCCATCGCAGGAATTAATGGAGCAGTTTGCCTGCCCCTGGATGCGTTACTGCTCCTTCATAGTCTGATGCTGAGATTGCAAGCTATGGCTGCCTGCCGGTTAACTCAAAAGATGGTTTTCGTACCTTTTTTCTTTTCCTTTTTCTTTTTCTTTCTTTCTTTTTTTTTTTTTTTTTTTTTTTTTTTTTTTTTTTTTTTTTTTTTTTTTTTTTTTTTTTTTTGAGACGGAGTCTCGCTCTGTCCCCCAGGCTGGAGTGCTGAAGCTCGATCTTGGCTGACCACAACCTCCACCTCCCGGTTCAAGTGATTCTCCTGCCTCAGCCTCCCGAGAAGCTGGGACTACAGGTGTGCGCCCCCACGCCCAGCTAATTTTGTGTATTTTTAGTAGAGACGGGGTTTCACCATGTTGTCCAGGCTGGTCTTGAACTCCTGACCTCGTGATCTGCCCGCCTCAGACTCCCAAAGTGCTGGGATCACAGGCTTGAGCCACCGCGCCTGGCCCACATTTTTTTTTACTAGCTGAAAAAGATCAAAAGAATAATAATATTTCATGATGTGCGACAGTTATAAAATTCAAATTTTAGTGTCCATAGGTAGAGGGGTTTTTGTTTTTGTCTTTGATGCCATTTCATTCATTACATACTGTGTCTGGCCACTTCCTTGCTACAGGAACAGGGTTAAGTGATTGGGAGACCAGATGACACATAAGCCTAAAACATTTACTCTTTGGCACTTTATGTAAAGTTTGCCAACTCCTGGTCTAATATGTCCACTATGACTTCCTTGTGTATACTCAGTCTGGCCAGTGAGTATGCCTAAAAACGGAGCACACACCTGCCCTTAGCTGTGGAGGCTACTGTTGCTCTAACTCTTTGCTCAATTTCCTGAGGAGGGAGGGGCAGGATCTGCTTGGGGCCTGGCAGCTGTGGGTCCCCAGGGATGCTGGCCCTGGGGGGACCAGTGATACATGGTTAAGGAGGGAGGGGAAAGAAATGCACTGTGCTCCACCAGACTCCTGCCTCGGCTCTAAGGAAACGGAGGAAAGCAAACAGGCGTACTCTGGTTTAGTATACTGCCCGCTTCTGGAGCGGAAATTGATTTAAGGTGGGTTGGGCAGGAGGAGGGGGAACATTAAACATAGCTTTCCTACAAGACATAATCTCTTTGCCCCTTTTCATTTAAAACTCTTAAACTATTTCTGCAAAAACGTCATTTATATGGACTTTTCCAGAAACATGTCTTTTACTTACATTGAAATACACCCTCATACACCACTATTCACAAGTGAAAGAGCGGGGGGAACATGACTTTTCAAAAGCTTTCCCTGCTCTGATGTGGACTGCGTGGCCTCGCACTTGCTGACCTGACATTAATTACTGACTCTGTGGAGATCTGTCAGACGTGAAATCGGCCCTGTGATGAGCTAAGATCTTTCTGTTCCTAATCCTTTTTGCTCGGAAGCAGTAATGTATCTTTAATTTTAGGGCCGTTCAGTAGTTAACGGCTTCAGTTTTCTGTATCTCAGGTAGATAAACTGGAGAGTTTTTTGTTTCTTTGAGAGTAGACGAAATGATGGGGATTGGAGTATTCTCCCGTTCTCTACGATCATCTGCACTTCTACTCATTAGGCTCAAGTATTTGGGGATGTTAGAGAACCAGGCATGCCATTGTGTAGTCTGACCTACCTCTAACTGCCAGAAATGTACTGATATTCTTAATAATTGATAGGCTCAGACCTTTGCATTCTTAATTAAAGAGCCACTCCCTGACTGTAGGCCTCTGCCCACAAGATACAGAGTCACATACTGCCCCCAGGATGCAGGCTGATGCTTTTATATTAACTGCAGATGTAACAACAGATTCTAGGTATTTTTCTAGTAACATATGGAGGCACTATGTCAGATAATTCTTGTTCATGTGAGTTGTGGAAGATCTCGCTTCCATTTACACTTTGGATGTTAAGGTAGTAGAATTTGTCACAGTCATAAAACATGCTTGCAAGGCAGGGTTGTGTGAATTGATAAATTTGATCCAGAGTGTATTGGTCATCCATTTCAACGATTAACAGCACCTCCATTGAAAGATGTTAGTGTAAAATTAATTAAAACCAAGATTTGAAAATAATAATCTGATCACTCTAGACTGTTTTGTTACAATCGAGTGTGATGTTCTCTGTTGACCTTTTTAGTTTTAATTGAGTGCTTCTGAATGATACAGATCATATGTTTCTTTGACGGCAGTTTCACACCACAGAAGGTTCTCAGCTCCTTGTAGCTCATTGCCGTCACCACTCCAGGCTGTTGCTTGGGTGTCTGCTGCTGGTACCCTGGGATTACCAGGCACAGCTGCAGATGCCTCGAGCTGCTCCAGCCATGAGTATGGAAACCAACTCGCTGGTCAGGCTTCAACACAGAAATGACAGAGATCCCCTTTCAGTCACAAGAACCCTAAGTCACCTAATGCATATCCATGCGTTCTCAGCATAAAAATGTTGTGTCTTGTTTGACTTACTTTCAGGGGAATTGCTCACACCCCAGATGGCCTATTACTGTTTTATTGGGGTGGGAGAAGAGATCATTTTTATAATCTTTTGTGGTTTTGCTATTTTGATGTTTCCTAATTAAACTTGCACTTTTACCCCAAATTTTGATTTTTTAAAACTATTTTTTTCCTTTTATAAACAGGTTGAAAGGATTGTTGACAAAAGGAAAAATAAAAAAGGGAAGACAGAGTATTTGGTTCGGTGGAAAGGCTATGACAGCGAGGACGACACTTGGGAGCCGGAGCAGCACCTTGTGAACTGTGAAGAATACATCCACGACTTCAACAGACGCCACACGGAGAAGCAGAAGGAGAGCACATTGACCAGAACAAACAGGACCTCTCCCAACAATGCTAGGAAACAAATCTCCAGATCCACCAACAGCAACTTTTCTAAGACCTCTCCCAAGGCACTCGTGATTGGGAAAGACCACGAATCCAAAAGCAGCCAGCTGTTTGCTGCCAGCCAGAAGTTCAGGAAGAACACAGCTCCGTCTCTCTGCAGCCGGAAGAACATGGACCTAGCGAAGTCAGGTATCAAGATCCTCGTGCCTAAGAGCCCCATTAAGAGCAGGACCGCAGTGGACGGCTTTCAGAGCGAGAGCCCCGAGAAACTGGACCCCATCGAGCAGGGTCAGGAGGACACAGTGGCGCCTGAAGTGGCAGCAGAAAAGCCTGTTGGAGCTTTATTGGGCCCCGGTGCCGAGAGGGCCAGGATGGGGAGCAGGCCCAGGATACATCCACTAGTGCCTCAGGTGCCCGGCCCTGTGACTGCAGCCATGGCCACAGGCTTAGCTGTTAACGGGAAAGGTGAGTGTCTAGGGAGCTGCCTCCGGCTCCGTGGTGATCCCAGAGGGCGTGGGTCCTTCTCTAGAGATCAGGCCTTGAGCTGTGGAGCGTCCGGGGAGTCGCACGGCATCTGCTGGAGCCTTGCAGAGATTTTGCCAGCTTCTCCTTTCTTCGCTTGAAGCCTTTGGTATTTCTCTTAATTCGGCACTAGTTGTCTCTGTGTAATTCGCCATCCACAGACTGTGCTACTACACTGACTTGCTTTAAACAGTATCTCCCTCTAACTAGGTTATTAGGTGAGTAAGCTTTTACAGCAAGTTTCTGAAGCTGTATACTTTTCTTCACCTCTTAAGTGCTGAGTGTTGTCTCGTGTTAAGCGTTTTCTTCTAAGTGTGGCCAGCGTTGATATAGAAGTGCTGGTTCTTATTTTGCTCATGCGTGTGAATACCCAGGAATGCCTTTCAGTGGGGGCATTGCTAACCCATTAGGACCTTTGGGAGCCGGGCTCGTTTCTCTGTTGTGATCAGCAGTACAGGTGCCATTGCTCCCCCTGTCAGAGCCCAGTCTGCCTGGCACCGGTGGTGTCCTCTATTTTACTCTCACACCCAGCCCTGCTCCTGAGTTCTGCAGCTGCCTTGATTGTGCCATGACCTGTCCATCTCCCAGGACAGCACAACTGGGAGTTCACACAGGTGGCTTCCTTCTCCTCACTTGCCATGCTGTGCCGGCCACAGTGTTCTCTTACAAGGCCTCATGACTTCTCTCCTGCTGGAGCTTTCTAATAGGGCTTCCTGCTTCCTGCTTCCTGACAGCTCCCATCCCTTTTCAGTCATTCTTGGATGAGAGTGGTGTCCACTGGTACCTCCACCCCATTACCTTCAGTAGCAGGTGTGCCCTCTGTGTCAGCGACCTGGCCCTCCCCTGCCCTCTGACTCCCTCTGTCTGTCAGCACCAGGGCTGCACGTTGTCCCCTCTCCATCTGCTCAGGGGCCCCCCACCACCTGGCCCTCTCCTCTGTCTCCTTTCTGAGTTGTAGTCTTAAAATTGCCTCTTTAGCCGGGCACGGTGGCTCACGCCTGTAGTGTCAACACTTTGGGAGGCCGAGGAGGGCAGATCGCTTGAGGTCAGGAGTTCGAGACCAGCCTGGCCAACATGGTGAAAACCCGTCTCTACTAAAAATACAAAAATTAGCCAGGTGTGGTGGTGTGCACCTGTAATCCCAGCTACTCAGGAGGGTGAGGCACAAGAATTGCTTGAACCCAGAAAGCAGAGGTTGCAGTAAGCTGAGATGGTGCCATTGCACTCCAGCTAGGGTGACAGAGTGATTCTCCGTCTCCCCCCTGCAAAAAAAAAAAATTGTCCCTTTACCCGTGTGTGTCTCCCCCAGCCCAAGCTCAGTAGAATAATAGCAAACAAAATACAGTGGTGCTGGTTTGTTTGGGGAGCCACTTTCCTCTAGAGACATGTTCACTAAGGCATTCTAACCATCCTGCTGTGGTGCATTCAGCAGATTTTCTCCTTGGTCCAGGCCCTTGTGTAGCAAAGAAGTGGAATATGAGCTGAAATCTGGGGTTTCCCTTTGACAGGAAAGTGCCATCTTGCCAATGTTTTTCAGATACACACTTGAGCCAAACGGTGCCTTTTCAAGCTCCATTGGAGCTTGTGAACTTGTTTGCAGGTTTGACTTCCTATGTTGTTGACCTCATGGATACCGTTTTCTCTTACTTAGTTGTATGTGAGGGATCAGTGAAGTTCAGAGGTAGAAGGGACTCACTTAATAGCACGCTCTATTTTGAAGTTAAGAAAGTCGAGTCCAGAGAGAAGGTGATGTTCATGGAGAGAACTGAGCCAGAAGGGGAACCAGAGCGTGTACCTTAGTGCCTCACTGGCGTTCTTCCCAGCATTGCTTGTTGCCTCCTGGACAGATAAGCACCTCTGTCTTCATTGATAACTTGGGGCCAGGCACGGTCCTGGACTGTAGTGCTGCCAAAAAGGACTGACGATCTATAGCCCGTGTGCTTGGCCCTGCCCCGCTCCTGGTTTTGTATGGCCTGCAGGCTCAGAATGGATTTTACATGTCCTAATGTTTGAAAAAAAAAAAAAAATCAAGAGGAATATTTACTGACGTGAAAATATAAGAAATTAAGATTTCTGTGTTCATACATAAAGTTTTATTGGAACACAGCTAACCATCCATTACTATGAATGAATGGAGCTATCCATTCATTTACTTCCACCACCAATCCTGGCTAATTTTTGTATTTTTAGTCGAGACGGGTTTCACCACGTTGGCCAGACTGGTCTCAAACTCCTGGCCTCTGGTGATCCACCTGCCTCAGCCTCTCAAAATGCTGGATTACAGGCGTGAGCCACTGCATCTGACCTACTTGGCTACACCCGATCTCTGCTCTTAGGAAGCTGTAGATCTGTGGGCCACCTTTTTTGTCCACAAAAGTAGTGTGTGTGTGTATATATATATGTGTGTGTGTATGTGTGTGTGTGTGTGTGTGTGTACATTTTTTGTTGTGGGAACCCTTAATTTTCAAAACTTTGCGCCAACAAGGTTAAGAGCCCTTGTCGTTAACCCGCACATCCTGTTTTGGTCCGTCACCACCTCCAATGCGGTCTTGCTGGTTCCCTCTCGTGTGTTAGTTCTTTCCAAATGAACTGCAGCCCTCGCCAGATCCACATTCCACTTTCACCACATGTGAAACAATTTGCAGCAAAAGCCTTCATTCCTTTATATTTCTTATATAAGAAAGGCAATAGCTTCCATTTAAATGAGGATTTAGTGACTTCCTTTCTAAAAAGCATCCACACGTGTGGCATTGGTTAAACCAAAAGGGACGTGCAAGCATAGAGTCTTAAATTATTTTGCCTTGTTCTGTGGAGCTGGGAGGTTGGAGTGGGAATGGCAGTATTTTTCCAAGGCCCTCACCATCATTTTTCTCCAAGGCTATGATCTCTACCCCTCTCTCACTTCTGCCTGGGTGCTGGTCAGATCAGCCCTGAGCCCTGTATACTGCTGAGAATATAATCTCTAGTTAGAGGAAAATAGAAGCCGTTAGGGAACATTTTTAGGACAGTGGTGAATGACATCCCCTGTGGCCTTGATCTAAATCAGGCTTGCAGATTAACGAGGAGGAAGTCTTTCTGGAAGAAAAGCAACTGCAAAGCTGGTGGAACCCCTGACAGCCGGCCTCCTGCAGATTCGGGAGGGTCAGTGCTGTCGCTACCCTGGTCCCTGTGCAGGGAGGAGCTTTGTTACACTCTCTGCTAGAACGTAAGCTCCAAGAAAGCATTTTGTTTTTCCAGACTAAATCGAACTCTGCCCAGAATGGCGCCTGCCATGTAGTCGGTGCTCTCTGCAAGTACTTGTGGATAGAATGATTCCAGTAGAATGGGTGCGCGTGGAAGACAAGGGTTGTAAGGAGTCATTTGTGGCCTGGATCTCTGGCTCAGAGAGGAGGGAAGGAGAGCAGGAGGGGAGAAATGCCAGAAACACGGACATTCCAGAAAGCCCTCGTTCGCCCTCCGGCACATCCTTCCTGAATGAGAAGCCACGCTGAAGCTCTGTTAGGCTGTTGGTCCATACTCAGACACTTTTTAAGCAGTTGTTTGCTTTGACTTTCCAGATTAATTTTAGAGCTACGCAAGGAAACGGATTTGTTTTTCTAAAACTAATTGAAGTAGATACTGGTGGAGTCGTTGGGAATGAACCATCCCCTATGTGTGCACCGAGGGGTGTTTTTGCCACCAAAAACCACAGATACTTGAATATCTGTGAACCCAGAGAAGGAATGTTTCCGGAGTATTTTCACACACACTCACTCACTTTTATAGAACAACCATATATTTGTTTGCTTTTTAATTATCTTAAGTACGACACAAAGGTTTAAATGATGAATATATTATTTCACTCAGAAATGTGAGAAATTCTAAAATTTAGGTGATACAGCTTGCTGTCCTCTTTCTCTTTATCCATGTTAATGGTGATTTCTTGCTCCTTTAATTCCCTAATGAGTTAATCCTACAAAAGAAGTAATTGCTTTCAAAAACTGGATTATCACGACTTTGCTCTTTCATGAACTCCAACATATAATTCATCATCATTCCGTAAGTATGAAATTTCAGAAAATGCTAGTAGCAAACTTAAATAGGTGTAAACCTTGTCAGTGTTGTGAGCTAGGGTTGGCTTTTGGACTTCATATTGAAGCCAACAGACTTAGTAGGAAAATGACTGAGGAAATATTAATACCTTAGCACACGTTGCATTTCATGAACATTTCAACCAAAGGAAACTCCTAAGAGAAAGTGTTCGGGAAAACCTGGCTGCTTCTGAGGAGCTGGAGTGTGATTTCCTCTTAGTAAGAATGTGAATAGATGATCCGTCTCCCTTTCCTCTGTGATTATCAGGGAAGTATAAGAGGCACAGCTGCCCTCTAGAAAGAGACCCCAGGGCTTTCTAGGGCCTTTTATGATTTAGTCTTAGAAATTAGAACTTAACCCCAGGGAAGGTTAAGAAATCAGGAGACTGGGCCAGGTGTGGTGGCTCACACCTGTAATCCCAGCACTTTGGGAAGCTGAAGCTGGAGGATAGCTTGAGGCAAGGAGTTCGAGACCAACCTGGACAACATAGTAAGACCCCATCTTTATAAAAATAAAAAATATTTTCCTAGGTTTTAAAAATGTGTTTAAAAAAAAAAATTATCCAGGCATTGTGACTACATGCTGCCTATAGTCCCAGCTACTTAAGAGGCTGAGGTGGGAGGATTGCTTGAGCCCAGTAACTCAAGGCTCCAGTGAGCTATGGTTGCACCACTGCACTCCAGCCTGTTCCACAGAGCAAGACCCTGTTTCAAAAAAAAAAAAAAATCCCAAAAAGGCAGCAGACCAGTGCCCAGAGGTAGCAGCTATTCCCTGGACCCACAGCAGAAAACCTCCACTTGAAAAGAGAAGACATTTGAAGTCAAGTTACAGCAAATGAGAATTGTGTTTGAGGGGTTGATCAAGAAAGATTTCAGTTTGAAACCCCACAGATGATTGACATGTCCTATATAGTGGGTCCATGCTAGAGGCTTCCACGTGTGTTATCTTGCTTATTCTTTTCAAGAGTAAACCCACTTACACAGGGAAAGGGTCCAGAGCTACAAATCAAACGAGAGAGGAGTAGTCCTTTGAGGCAAGCAGATGCACAGCCTCCCTCCTTTCTGAGCGTTTAATAGGCATCCTCAGGCAGAACGAGGTGATGCCCAGCAGCAGGTGGGTTCCTCAGTTCCTCCGAGTGAGCACAGGGGTCCTCAAACCTGCGTGTGCTTAAGAATTCTAGTGCAGAGTTTCAGGTGCAGAGCCCCTAGAGAAGATGCTCTTGTCTAGCTGGAGCCAGTCTGCTTACTCGCAGGAATCTTTAAAAACATGCACACCATAATGATTTTATTTTACAACTTTATAAATGTGCATTATTTTCCAATCGTTGATGTTGAACCAAGGCCCTTTCCAAGGGAGTGCTTGCGTTTGCCGCTTGTTGGAAGAGCCAAGGCCTTTTGAGTTATGGATTCATTGCTTGGAGTCCTCTCATGTGACAAGCATGCTCATAATGTATCACTTACTGTTACCAGTTTGGATTTCTTCAAAGCAGAGCAAAACGCAGGTGTACTTATAAATCTGAGTACAGTCCTAGCCTTTTTTATTTTTCTCATTTTCTCACACCTAGTTTTGACAGTATTTAGTCTAGAGCCTTTCCAAATCATTCAGTGTAGTTTTTCTTGAAGCATCAGCTCCCCTTTTGTAATCATCTCCTGTTTTATGTAAAATATGAATTAAATATAACAAGTTCAACTAGCCAAAAAAGTGTAGGAGGAAGGAGAGTGGTCCCTCTGTCCTCTTAGATTTGTGGCTGGGGCCTGTGAATTATAGTGGCAAAAGACATACTAACAGGAGAAAAGGACATATACATTTAATTGGTGTCTTAAATTTTCTGTGCCCAGGGGGTCTCCACACAAAAGAGGAAACCCCAAAGAAGTGGTTAGGCTTGAGAGCTTATATACCATTTTAACAAAGGATGATAAATTGCGGAGAAGTTCCTAGACAAAAGGAAGTGGGGTTTCTAGGCTTCTTGCGGGTGGTAAAATGTGGGGAGGTAGATATACAGGGAAACTAATGGAAGACAAAGGCTGTTTTAGTAAGGTCTGCTGATGCAGTCTCGGCCCAGTTTCCTCTCTCTGGTAGTGAGTTGTTTTCCTTTTCCTGGTGCAGGAAAGTGGGAATACCTTTACAGATAGGAATTTAAGCCCTTTTAGGCAGAAATGGGGAGGGCAGAGAGTTCGTTCTGCATCTGTTGCTTCTCAGTTGCCTTTAGCTCAAAATAATCCTATTCAAAAGTGGCATATTTTAAAATCACATGTTCTGATTCCCATCAGAAGTTCAGGAAATGAACCCTGCCAGCTCTTTTTTTTTTTTTCTTTTTTTTTTGAGATGGAGTCTCGCTCTGTCACCCAGGCTGGAGTGCAGTGGCCGGATCTCAACTCACCGCAAGCTCCGCCTCCCGGGTTTACGCCATTCTCCTGCCTCAGCCTCCCGAGTAGCTGGGATTACAGGCGCCCGCCACCTCGCCCGGCTAGTTTGTTTTTTGTATTTTTTAGTAGAGACGGGGGTTTCACCATGTTAGCCAGGATGGTCTCGATCTCCTGACCTCGTGATCCGCCCTTCTCGGCCTCCCAAAGTGCTGGGATTACAGGCTTGAGCCACCGCACCCGGCCGCCAGCTCTTTAACAGTCGTGTCCTGAGGGGAAGAGTCAGGTGTGAGCTGTGTGGAGTCCAGTGACCCCCTCACTCTGGATAGGGAGCCCAGGTTTCTCAAGGAGTGTTTTCCTTCTCGCTCTGAGAATCCCTGCCTCAGACTTCGAGAGTCTTTTTCCCTGCAAATGAAGTTTATTGATGTCACAGCTTCAGAAATGTTCACACACATCCTGTTCTAAAAGAATATATCAATGTCATACATTTTTGCACAAGTAGTTTAGTAGTACTTTGAGCAAAATAGAAGAGTTCACTCTTACCTGCCCCCTCTGAGTACCAGATTCCCCAGAGAACACCAGTAGTTTGATGTGTGTCATTTCTATCTTGTTCTATGAATTTATATTCTTTTGTATGAGGTCATATACTACATAATTTGTTCTTAGCATTTGCTCTTTTTATTTAACATCATGTCTCGGAGAACTTTCTATTTTAAGACTCAAATTGTTTCTTTTTATGTTTTAAACTTTATATAAACAGGATTTCAAACTTAGAAGTTGCAAGACCAGTACAGGAAATATCCATATAGTATCCCTTACCCAGATTCACCAATTGTTTACCTTTTGCCTCATTTACTTCCCCCTCCTCTTTCTCCCCCATATAAGTATATGTTTATACACGCATACACATACGCATATACATTTTTTCCTATTTGAGGGTACATTTTACACTATTTGAGTTAGTTGGGAACTTGCTGTTGTAGATGATAAAACACAAGGCTGTAATTGATTCAAGATTTTAATAGATGTTGCCAAATTGCTCTCTAAAAAAGCCGAAAAGATTGTGAGTACATATTTGCCTATTCTTAACCAACATTTTAATCTCCTTTTCAGCGTCTGGCAGATGAGAAAATGCTATCACATTGTTTTAATTTTAAAAAAGGAAAACCGTTTTTTCAGGTTAATTGTTTGCATTCATTCTTCTGTTAATTCCATATACATACATACATATGTATGTATATATCTTGCCTGTTTTTCTTTTGGGTGGTTTAACTTCCAAAATGTGAACATTTCATGAATGTACCTGTCCTTGCCCAGGTACTGCACTGATCTTCTCTGCATGTTTGAGCTGTAGTGTTCATGCTTCTAAAGGGAGTGCCTAAAAAGAGGTCCATGATTCACGGTCCTCCCTACCCCACTCATGGGGTGAGATAGGACCATCTAGACCCTGCCGTAAGGGAATAGAAAACCTCTAAATAATTTGCATTAATTTTATGGTTCCTGTTCAGTTTGAATATACCTAAGTGTATTTGATTACTTTGGACTTATATGAAGTACAATTTAAAAGAAATTTAGATTTCTTTAGGTCAGATGACGTAAAAGGAATATTTCTAACTATAGTTCTTGCTACTTTTGAACTTTAACTGATACAAGGACAAAGGGGGGAAAATCGCATTTTCAGATTAAATTTGCTCTTGTTGCTGCATGTGCTACTAGGAATTGAGCCCTGTTACAAATCCCCCTTGTCTCCTGTATTCCCGTTAGCATTGTTTTTGCTGGAGCCAGGTACTGGCCTTCTGGAATATTCCTCCAATGGCATGCTGTACCTTAAGGTTGAGAGCAGTTATATATACACAGGGTACAGGCCTCCTAGCCTCTTCCGAGCCTGCTATTCTGGTGCCTTTGTTCTGTCTTAAGTTCCTCCAACATTCATCTTCCTGTTTCAGAGAATCCTTGTTTTACAGAAGAGGCCGCTTGTGAAAGAGTGATTTGATCAAAGTCACTAGCACAATTGGCGGGAAAGTAGACTCCACGTTAGAACCTACTCCTGACTTCCATTTAGTTCTTTGTACTGTGTCACACTGATGACAAGTGAGTTTTTTATAAGCGTAATTGATTTTATTAAGTACACAGTATTACTCAAGACTTTGGCTTCTGTCTCAAGTGAGTGAATCTGAACCACAGTGGCTTAAATATACAAGCAAGTGAAATGCCATCTGTTGGCTCATGGAACCGAAATCCAGGCACAGCTGGATCTGTGGCCTGAAGTTACCATCATTCTCATACCCCATTGCACCCCCAGCCTTCACTTGCTTCAGTCAGGCCAGTCCTTCCCGCATGGAAGCAAGGTGCCCCCGCAGCTCTGGGCTGCCACCCCGACCTCTCAGCTGACCAGACAGGAAAGGGCTTCTCTTCATCCTAAGTTTCAAGGGTTGAGGTCAATTTCATCTAAACTCTGTAACCTAGAAGGAAGGCAATGAGAGGATACTCCAAGGGAAAGCCAGGGCTAATAACAATAGAAATGGCATTAGGGGCTGGGCACAGTGCCTCACACCTGTAATCCCAGCACTTTGGGAGCCCAAGGTGAACATATCATCCATCTGAAGTTGGGAGTTCGAGACCAACCTAACCAACATGGAAAAACCCTGTCTCTACTAAAAAAAAAAAAAAATACACAATTAGCCAGGTGTGGTGGCGCATGCCTATAAACCCAGCTACTCGGGAGGCTGAGGCAGGAGAATCGCTTGAACCTGAGAGGCAGAGGTTGCGGTGAGCCAAGATCGTGCCATTGCACTCCAGTCTAGGCAAAAAGAGTGAAGCTCCGTCTCAAAAAAAAAAAAAAAAAAAAAAAAAGCGGTATGTACTGAGCAGGCCTGGGCAATCATACTTGGAATTAATCTCATGTTCCAGCGTTTGGGTGGTCCTCTGAAACAATACACAGTCATCCTCCCAATACAGCTGTGCCCAAGATGCTGCTCGCCAGGAGACTGAGCTGTGCCCAGTTCTGCACTTTGTCTTTTTGAATAGGTGTTCTTCCTCCTTTTCTAGTCCTATTTTTGGGGGGCTAGGCACTGCATTTATCTCCTTTCTAATTTGATATCTCACCTTTTTCACGTCAGTCACATTAATCACACAGACAGACTATTTATGAGGATCCCCTTAAAGGAAGGTGCCAGGGAGTCCAATTCTCAGAGGCTGTTTGCCTTGGGTGGAGAAGGCTTAACTAAAGTGGCTTGTGTACTTAGATTGGATGGATGGGAGCCAATTCCCTAGAAGAGTCTGAAAAAATAAAATCGGATTTTTAAAAATATCTAGGGCAAGATCCAGAGTAGATGGACAAATTCACTTAAACTTTGGAAACAACATGGAAAAGTGTTGCGCAGGTATTTTAATGGTGTTAAGAATCTCCTACATTGCCTAGTCCAGTTGTTTACACACATTAGGGGCTTAATTAACATTTGCATGTGCATGAGTGAGTTGTTGGAGGAATTTTTATCTCTTCTGCTTCCATTATCAGTGTTTGTCTTTTAAAAGAAGAGTAAAAGAAATGGTTTGTCAGGGTAGTCGGGACAAATGACCAAGGCACCAAGAGGCACCCCTCCACTCCTGCTGCCCTAAGCACTTAGGGGACCTCCTCCAAATCGGAAGAGTCAGCAGACCTGTGCTCCTGCGCCGTGTCCCTGCTGTACGTGCACATGTCCTTTTAAGTGAAGTGAATATATTCCTCTTCACAGCTGCATCCCAGTGCTCAAGGGAACTTCTTGAGAGTGAGAACCAAGACATTTCGTCCTAGTTTTTCTACTACCTGCCACATGGTAGGCGGCCACTAAACTGTGGAGTGGATGAAAGCATTTTCTTCTTTGATGGTTCATCTTAAATGTCTTTGGATAATTAGCATTTTATTGAAAATTATATTGCTTTATCTGAGCAAAGTCTGCTTAAAGGATTCATTCAACTTCAACAACAAGTGAAATGATAAAAGAACCTGCCATCTAACCACACGATGCACACCTCGCCTCTCCCACTTTGGGTGCTCGGCCCCTGCAGCTGGAGTCTGCTGTACTTGATTCATATTACTTGGTGTCCACACAGTTGCTGGCTCCTAAGTGTCTTCCATGGCTTCTGAGTTCCTGAAACAGATTTTCCTCAGGTTTTGAGGTGTCTTTTTAAAGCTTGCTCTTAGTTTCAGATTCACTGTATGTCCCATGCCATACACCCATCAGCCCTCTGCCTGGGAGAGTTTCTGGAAGCTCTGTGCCTCTTCATGTGTGTGTTAACCATGTACCACAAGGCAGGCAGGTGGCACTGGAGCTTGACAGTATAGGGCCCCTGACTTCCAGGAGCTCAGAGCCTGACAGAATGGATGTTCAAGAAAGAGCCCTCGTTTCTGATGATAGGGTCCATTTGAAAAGCATTGTGGTTGACAGAGCCATGCCACGCTGTCTGCAGACCAGAGGCCAGGCCCCTCGCAGTGTTGAAAGTTCAACCCTGCGGTTGTGGGCAGCGTTCCCTAAGGCAAGAGCAGATGCCAGACGATTGTTAAGGAGATTATAATAAACGGATCCTTGTACAGCCCTGCTTCTCGTGGAGTGATGACACTGAATGGGATAAACTGTCTCTATTTAAAAAGTAATTACCCCAATATAGTGAATACCCATCTCCCCCAGTGATACGGACCTGATGTAATTGGCTCTCAGTCTGGGATCATAAGTGGCATCTGCCAAGGCATTCTTAATAGGAAATATTAAGAAAACATTTGAAATCTTACCTCCAAAGTATTTGTTACTCCAGGTTATTTTCTGGACGATGTATGCTCTTCCAAGCAAGTGGATTTGATGCTCAATTCTTCCATTCACCGCGCCCCTCCCTGCCCTGCTTTTGGGAAGATGACATTTTACAATCAGGTTTATTTATGATAACATCTGGTCTGTCCTCCCTACTTTATTATTTAAGACTTGTTTTTGCTTAAAAAGAACTTTTTTAATGGGAACATACTAGGTTCTCAAATAAACTTTCAGCCCAGTTACCTCAGTCATAGTCATCTCTAATTTCTGTCTGCAGTTTCAGTTCTTATTTATGTCTGTGCAGCGAGGAGAAGGAGTGTGTTTCCAGGAGAAAAGCTGGAAATGGCTTTGGGCCTCATCGTACAGCTACACGCTGTACTGAGAACCCACGTTAGCTACTTAGACTACAGCTGTGCACTGTGTCCCCTCATCCCCAACCCAGCTTCAGCTGAGAAGTACTTGTCACAGAGTCCATGCCCTGAAATGGAGATGTTGAATCACTAGCAGGCCTCTGCGGTGCCTGTGTGATGGGCCGTCTCTATGTGAGCTGCGAACTACTGAAGTCAGAGAAGCCCACGTTGGGTGAACAAAGCCAGCCCAGTAGTAGCATGGCTGTCACTGTGACCGTGTGTCCGTCTTACTGAACCTGGGTGTACATGACTAGGATGCTGACTCAAGTGAGTTTGCGCATGGCTGGCTGTTCTCTTCAACCCTCTCCAGACTGAATAGGAATGTTAAACCCGCTCAGGAATTCTCGTTGGTCTAAAGGACTGTGTTCATTCGTCTTTGACATTCTGTTAACCAACTTAGCGGAGTTGACCTGAGCCTTCAGACATGGTGTACCTGTGGATGCCTGCCTCTTCTCCCACGAGACAGACCTGAACTGTCTCCTCAGCTGCTCAGCTGATTGTGAGAAGTGTATTCTGTGACAAAGGCAGGCCACATTTCAGCGCCTTTTCTGATGTGGCGTGCTTAATTCCACAGGTGCAATGAGGGAATATTTAGAAGCAGTCAGTGGGAGGGGATGGACTGCTGAGTTTGAAGTAATGAAAGGGGAAGTCAGTCATAAAATTCGTGTTTGAGAATTACGCCAGTGAAGCCACTGACTCGGCCTGGGTCAGAGCCAACGGGCCACGTTTGGTGGCTGGGAGCCACTCACCCACAGCACTGGTTTTCTGCGTGCCGCACGCCTCTTGTGTCAAGTCTTTGCCTCCATTTTCATAGGACCTCTTATTTTTCATTGTTTTAGTTTTATTTGTTCCCCCTTTTTATTTTATTTATTTATTTTTATTTTTTAATTTTTTTTTTGAGACGGAGTCTTGCTTTGTCACCCAGGCTGGAGTCCAGTGGCGCAATCTCGGCTCACTGCAAGCTCTGGTTCCTGGGTTCACACCATTCTCCTTCCTCAGCCTCCCGAGTAGCTGGGACTACAGGTGCCCGCCACCATGCCTGGCTAATTTTTTGTATTTTTTAGTAGAGACGGGGTTTCACCATGTTAGCCAGGATGATCTCGTTCTCCTGACCTTGTGATCCGCCCTCCTCCGCCTCCCAAAGTGCTGGGATTACAAGCGTGAGCCACCACGCCCGGCCTTCCACTTTATTATATTTATTATTTTTTGTTTGTATAAGTGTATGGGGTACAAGTGCACGTTTGTAACATGCATAGATTGCATAGGGATCAAGTCAGGACTTTTAGGGGATCCCTCACCCACATAAACATACATTTCAACAATTGAGTAATTTTGTATCATAGGACCTCTCTATGTCAACAGTAATTGTTCTGGGAGTTGTTTCTACAGTGATTTAAGCCTTGGAAGAAGTAACTTCCTCCTAGTAAAATTGTAAAATAAAATGGTAAGATGACATGGTCTCTAAGGAGGAGTGTCTACAGCTTTAATTACTACGTTGGTAGTGGTGAGAGGGTTGTACATTTTATCTGGTAAGAGAAATTCTGCCTCTCCCATGGTCGGGTGATATGACTTTTATTGATAGAAAACGGGACGGAGATTATTTTTCATCTTGCTAATGTAGTTTTAAATTGCGTTTTCCATGTTCACATTGTAATTGTAGCATTTTCCTGCATGACACTTTCAGCGAAGTTTGGTAGCTGTTTGGTGAAGTAACGTCAGAATTTTGTAGGAATCCATGAAAGCATAACGTGAGCATTATCAACTAGGTGAGTGCAGAAGGTCATGCTGTTTAATTGCTGGATTGCCAGCTTCTGAGCATTCTCTGCGAGTGCGGCTACCTCTTTGTGTCTGCCTCATGACAGCGCAAGTGTGAAGGCCACAGGAGAAAAAGAAGAGGACCACACAGCCCAGACCGGCCTTGGAAGGCATGACATTGCATACAGAGTGTATTGGTTGCTTCTGATTTCTGTGATTTGAACCACTCTTTTATTATGGACTTCAAAGGGAAAGTGAGCATAAGTTTAACTTCTGTGCTTTGGTTTTTCAGACAAACCTTATCTGATGGGACCAAAGTTCTAAAACTGTGGCAGCTATCAAAATTGTCACAGCTTTTTAACAACAAACCAAGAGCAGGAGTGGTGTAAAAATAGTCTGAGTCTGAGTTTTGGTTTGGTTTAGTTTTATTTGGGGAGAAGCAGGTTGCCCTACTAAAATGTCTACCTGCGAAGTCTTCCACATGCCATTTTTTTCTGTTAATATGTTCTCGATAAGTGGCCTGAACTAATTAATGGTGTTATATTAATCACTGTTTACAGAAATTTCGCCATTTAGGAATGTATGTTGTGCAGTCTCATCTGTGCATTTCCCAGTTTTCACAAGGGATTTTTCTCATATGCATGTAATAAGCAGTTCCACACTGGGTTTTCTTGATTATATAGTCTGTGTAATGCTGTGACAGCCTGGGGTGGCACTTCACCAGTCTTCAGAGTTGCACGTTACTGTTTAACATTAGAAACTGCTGCTACTGCAAGCTCAAGTGAGTCAGGGGTGCACCCCAAGAGCTGGATCACTGTAGGGCCAGTGGGTTACCAGGTTGTCCTCCTACAGAAAGGGGAGATGGGGGGAAAACCACACCGCTGCAGTTCTGGTCTCCATTTCCATGATTTTTGGAAGGATTGGAAGAAAAGCTGACTGTCAGGAGCTTTGCTCTAGTAGTTTTTTTGTGGGTCTTTTTTTTTTCTTTTTTTCTTTTTTTCTGAGACAGGGTCTGGCTCCGTCTCGCCCAGGCTGGAGTGCAGTGGCTGGTGCCATCTCGGCTCACTGCAAGTTCCCCCTCCCAGGCTCAGGTGATCCACCTCAGCTTTCTAAGTAGCCAGGACTGCAGGCGTGCATCACCATGCCCCACTAATTTTTGTACTTTTTTGTAGAGATGGGGTTTCGCCATCTCTACAAAAGATGAGGTTTTGCCCAGGCTGGTCTTGAACTCCTGAGCTCAAGTGATCTTTCAGCATCAGCCTCCCAAAGTGCCTGTAATAGGCGTGAGACACCATGTCCAGCTTCTAAAACAATTTTTAAGTAGTCTTAGATGCTCAAAACTGATCGCAAAACTGGATTTTAAAATTACTTGATAGTTTTTGTAGCCATATTTACAAAACTTGACACATTGTGGCTTTTAGGTTTCTGTTACGGTGAGGTCAGCTTCCTGTCTCGGATTCTGAGTAGCTTTTGCCCTCATCTAGAACATGATGTGTTCAGTTAGATGCTCTCCCTTGATCCTTTGCTCTTCAGCATGTCCTAAACGTCTCTGTTACAGGGAACCATTAGTTCTACAGTTTGGCCCCCCTTGAGCTCCATGTTCTCTACCACCCCACTTGGTGCCCATAAGGAAGGAGGCACATAAAAGCCCCTCCTTGCTGTCAGGGGGCTCATGGGCTGTCATTTCTCAGTGTACTTAGTGTGGACCCCTGAAATGCCAAACACATGGCAAATTCTAGCATCCTAGTTAGAGGAACACTGCACTACAAGTTCTTGTTTCTCAGCCCTCGCTGCTTTGTGAGTACCCAGGCGTTCCCTTGCAGAGATGGGCATGGTCCCCCATTGATTGTCCTGGGAGCCATTCAGATCCATAGCAATGGGTGATCCTTGGCAGCACCTGGTTAACCTCATGGGAAAGGGTCTGGGACTGGGCAGGCCATCCAGGCCTTGTAGATGATCAGAGGGTGCGAGCACAGGAGGTAGGCGTTGGTGTTTCATAGATGGATCGGTGGTGTGACCTTGGACCCTAGTTTGAGAAAGACTGATCTGGACTGAAGCTGGATGTTTGTTTTAGAAATTTGCTTAAGGAAGTATCTGATTTCACTGTAGTTTGCTTAGCCTTTGCCTTTGCAGATTAAGCTAGCTACTTAGTGAAAATACCTCCTCAGAACCACCCCGCCCCCGCGCCCCGAGGCAGCATATATCCTTGGCTCTCCAAGCTTCCAGGGTCTTTTTTAAAGCATAAATGCTTCTACTTTTAAATACTACTTACAAAATCATGCCTGACCTCTAAGCTTACGTCTCTCCCCATTTTCTCCCCTCCATCCTGTAGATCCTGATCCAGGACAACCAGTAGCCCACAGGCAGTCCTTTGACATCCTGACCCGCTATGCATCCTCCGCCCTGCAGCATCTTACATCCACAGGTGGAAATGCTGCGCCCCTTAATCACTATCGTGCTTACTAACTGGAGGTCACCTCTCCTGCCCATGGTCACATTCTGCCTGTCTCTTGAGGCTCCATTCTTTGCTGTGTTCTGCTTACCTGGTTAAGCCACAAAAGGTTCTATGCTTGGATTATATATGGGATTTAAAAGTTTCCATGCTCATGTGCAGAAGTGTACAAAGTATGCGTGAGCAAGTGGTCACAGTCATAGACACACCGTGCCTTGGGGGGCCCTAGGTCATAAGATGGTGTTCTCTGTATTTCACCTGACACGTTTGATTTTGTTGCTCTTTGAGAATGAGAGCAGTCTTTTAAAGGAACTCATCCAGAAAGAAAGGAGAAGCAAGTATATTGGCGAGAAGATACATTTATCATGTCATGACTAAGCCCTGTATTAAACTTATTGTAAACACTAGGGTAATTACTGACGCCCTCCGTGTGAGAAATTAGGGAGGGGCTGCTGTGTCCAGGCTGTCCAGTGTCAGTAAGTACTACCTCCAGCTATTCAGTAGCTCCAGCTGAAAGCCATGCCCTCCCCTCTTCTTGCATCCTTACTGTCTGCTCTGCCTCTCACCATTGCCACCACCTTGTCCAAGCAATTGACATCTGTCTTTATTGCCTTTTTCCAATCCATTTCTCACACACCAGGAGGATTTTTTATAGATGTAAGTCATATATTACTGCCCTGCTTAAGGGTGTGTCTTCACTTTCTGTTGTACTTGAGTTAAAATTCACACCTTTTTTTTTTTTTTTTTTTTTTTTTGAGACGGAGTCTCCCTCCGTCGCCCAGGCTGGGGTGCAGTGGTGCCCTGTCAGCTTGCTGCAAGCTCCACCTCCCGGGTTCACGCCATTGTCCTGCTTCAGCCTCCAAAGTAGCTGGGACAGGCACCCGCCACCATGCTCGGCTAATTTTTTTGTATTTTTAGTAGAGATGGGGTTTCACCGTGTTAGCCAGGATGGTCTCGATCTCCTGACCTCATGATCTGCCCGTCTTGGCCTCCCAAAGTGCTAGGATTACAGACGTGAGCCACCAAGCCTGGTCAAATTCATACTTCTTACTGTGGCCTACAGGACCTTTCGGGGCTGACCCTTCATTGCTTACTCTGCTTCCAATACACTAGGCTCCCTTCACTTTCTGGAATTGGCCAGTTTCCTTCCTCCTGGTTTTGCACATGTATTCGTATATATACATATACACACAAATTTTTTTATTTGGCCTGGTTGACTCCTTATCCTTCTGGCCTCAGCACGGATGGCACTTCCTGGGAGAAGGCTCCCCAATCTTCCCCCTCCATCTAAAACACAGCATTTAGCCGCAGTACTAGTTGCGTGGTTACTGTGTTGGTTTCTTTACCTAAGCATATGTTTGTTTACTCAGTCTCACAGCATTAGCACCTGGAGCAACGTCAGGCAGTGCTCACCTGCTCAGGTTTGTTAAATGGTGATTCTGATTTTTGTATCTTTGTCTCGTTGCCAGATTAAGTTATTCTATGGTTTTATTATGGTTATGGCCAGAAGAGGCACTCATTAATGAATGAGTACTCTGCCTTTAACTCCCTTCATACTTTCTGCTCTTTTTCTTCTGTCCAATTCATTAAGCACACTGCATACTATGTACCATGTCGTGAGGTCCACTGAGTGAGCCCCATGGGACCATGTGATTTGTCCTCTGAGAGCCAGTGCTTGCTGGGCTGGGGAGAAGCCAGTTGCACAAAAGGCTGTAACATAAGGCAGCGGGTAAGTGCTCTCAGCTGAGCAACTTAAGAGACTGTGTTCAGAGGTTCAAGGAGCGAGCATGTCTGGTTGAGGTCTGCAGAAACTATGAAGAGGGAAAAGGGGTCTCTAGGGGCCTGGAAGGATTAGTAGGTTTTTATAAAGCTGCAATGTTGGAAGCAATGGTTTGGATAGAAGGCATGAAGTGGGTAGTGGAGTGTTTCTGATGATTTATACACCTCTAAACCTCACCTGAAAAAGGATTTTTAAGGCAGTTGACAGTTTGGAAATACAAGGATATAGTGTTTTGTTTTTTTATCCAAGCAAAGATGTCAAGACAAACCGAAACGAAAACGTATTAAAGCCAGGGATATGGTTAGTCCAGTCCAGAGTATGCATGCCGTGGCTTTGGTGACTGCAAGTGAACCACAAATTTGGCTTTAAGCTGTCTGGTGGCATGTGATAAGAGTGTGCTGATGAGTCAGATACACAGTGCCCTCACACGTAAATGCACTCAGTAGTTGCTCAGTAAAAGTATAACTGTGCACGGTCATGAGACTTGAAAGAAAATTTTGCCCTAGTTCATTAGGAAGGTTTTGCCTGGTTTAGTGTCCGCACCACTTTCTTCACAATTGATGTGGTATTCATGGTACTGTTTCCTGAAGGGGGTCCTTGGTTTGTAGCCAGAGGCACAATCCAATTTTGGTATTGGTTCTAGGGATAGCTAAGAGCCTCAGAGTTCATGTCATAGAGCGTGGTGTTTCTAACCCCTGTCCCTTAGCTTTAAATAAAATACTAGAAAAGAATCTATAATTTTCAAAATTGTTTAAATAACTTCCTAGGTTAGTTTTAAACCTGTAGGGGTTATAGGACATCCACTTTCCAATTTCAACTTCCAGTAAGGAAAAACATAACTTACAAATACAGATTCCATTCATGTCAAGTATTCATTTAACTCAGCGAAGGAATCAAAAAGATAGTAAAGTGGAGTCCAAGAAAGTGCAGGAGACCGTGTGTGGGCACTGAAACCGTGGGGGTCGTTGCAGAGACAGAGGCTTGAGCAGCCCGCAGGGCAGCCATACTAACCTTTGCTGGTATCCTTTCTCCTGAACAGGTGTCGTTTAAACCTCTAAGCAATGCTGTTGATTTATATCACGGTCAGCTTTCTAAAATTAACATCCATATGAAGCTATAAAATGCTCTAACCAGCGCTAAACAGTCAGATGAAGGTACATGGCCATAAAGAACGAGATGAGCCTTGGTGGGAGTGGCTCACAGTGCCCCGGCATAATGTTGAAATGATACGTGGTCCTTTCACCTGTTTCCAAGTTGGGAAATTTTTTTTTTTTTCCTGACCATTAGGAAAAATGTTGATGTTCATTTTGACGAATTTGATCTGACCCTTTCTTCCTGGGAGCAATAGGATAACACGGCCGCTTCTCATTTCTGTAGACAACCCCAGCTCATCGTCATCTGCATGTGGCCTGGAGGGTCACTGTTCCCTGCAGTGGCTCCTTGGGAGAGGAGTAGCACCCTGTTCATCAAGGCAGGGACCAAGGCGCAGTGACAGTTGCCGATCGGCAGGGGTGGGGTGCCGTAGGGCTTTGTGGCTGGGGTAAGAAGGTTGGGTTTTTTCAGATGGTGAAGGGATTGAAGTGGAGACGTAACGTGCACTGATTGACATTTGACATTTGATTGCTCTCTCAGTCCATTTTCAGACATTTATGAGGGAATATCTGAAACTACGTAATTTATAAAGAAAAGGAATTTTTCTTCCTTCAAGTTGTAGATGCTGAGGAGTCCAGGATCAAGGGGCCCCTCTGGTGGAGCCTCTTTGCTGGTGAGGACTCTGCCGAGCTCCCAGGCTTCACATGGCGAGGGGGCAGAGCGTGTTCATGTGCCAGCTCAGCTCACTCTCCCTCTCTTCTTATGAAGCCACCGGTTCGTCGCACTCCCGTGATAACCCATTCATGAGGGCAGAGCCCCCATGACCCAGCTGCCTCTTAAAGGCCCCTCGTCTCAATACTGCCACATTGGGGGTTACATTTCAGGATGCATTTTGGAAGGGGTAAATGTTCAAACCATAGCAACTGCTGATTGCTCCAAGGAGAGTGACTTGCAGGGGAGGTGGACTAGCAGAAGTCCTGAGCCTTTCTCTGAGTCCAGGCCAGACTGTTAATGATGGTGGCTTGCACATGTAGACCAGCATTACTAAACTCTACTAAACTCTTAAAAGTTTGTTTCCCTGGGATCACAGCTAACTTGGCAGAGACCTTATTGTGTCTTCAGAATTTTCTTCCCAGTGCTCAAAATTTGAGCGAAGGAATGAAAATCTCTTGAATAAGGGTAATTTTATTAACACTCTTCCTTATTATTTAATTCAAAATTTTTTTATTTCAGAGGTGGTTTTAATTGGCATCTTTTAAAGCATTGCATCGGTTATTTGCTAACCTGAGCTTCTCCCCTCTCCACAGCGTGAGACCCTGATACATTTAGGGCCTCTGTTAAAAAGCAGAAAGTGTGTGGCAGTGGCAGTAGAATCCCCAAAGCTAAAAGCATGGAGAATGGTGACCTGTAGTGTTTTAAAGCTATTTAAAAAGTGATTATGGGATTGGGGAAAAGCTGATACTTCCATATGTAAGCAGAGAACAGAAAGCCTGGTTGCATGACTGGCAAACAGTTTTAGATTTAGAAACAGTAGCCCTTGGCTTTAAAATATTTCCAGTCGCTAAACAGTTATCTTCTTCCAGCCTTCCAGGGAACTCTCTATACTTCCTTACTAGGAGGGTTATACTGGACAAAAGAGGACCGTCTAGTCTAGGTTTCAGCATGCTTTTTCTTTAAAGAACCAGTTAGTAAATATTTTAGAGTTTGAGGCCAGATGGTCTCTACTACTACTTAACTCCACTGTTGTAGCCTGAAAGCAGCCAAAGACAACAGGTAAACAAATGAACGTAGCTTACAAAACTTTATTCACAAAAACAGGAAGCAGCCCAGATTTGGCCAGGAGCCCTTGTTGGCCGAGCCTGGGTCTAGCTTGTTGGCCACCCAAGTTCTTACCTGTCTCCTCCTAACCTTCTCACCTTGGGAAGTGTAATTTATTACCAAAAACCAGAGCACTCACCTCTAACCATCCTGAAAATAGCCCAAATCCCTCTTCCGTATTTTCACTGCAGTCTTTTATCTGTATGAACAGGACATGTTTTGGTTTTTTGATGGCTTTTGAACATTTTATGATATTAAAAAAAAAAAAATGGCACCCTTTCCCCAAGGGTGGAAACTTGGGGTTGCCAGAAGGTTTTTCTGTGTTTGTGATTTATCATCAGCTTCTAGCTGTCCCTGTATGCCTGAGTCATAGATGGCTGACTGCTCTCTCTATGGTCTTCTCCTCTCCTGGGAGGGGACTGTTGTTGATTTTTACTCAGTTCTTGCTAGGCTGGGATAGGGGCTGCAGTGGAGGGTGGGAACAGGGTAATCTTTGGTTGTTCTGGTCTTAGGCCCTGTGTGTCTCAGCTGTGGGGGTGAAGTGTTTCATGATTTTTTTTCTTTTGCTCAAGGAGTGAAAGAGTTCTTTTTTTTTTTTTTTTTTCTTTTCCACACTCTCCTTCCTTTGGCACTAGTAGATCAACAGGGTTTGCTGCCCCTCCCCCAGAAGCCAGAGAGAGGGCAGGGCAGGAGACTAGGGCTCGTTGCTTTTCTCATGGGGTTGGCAGGTCCCCTGCTCTGTGCCTAAATCATTAAGGGAGATTGTCTCTGATCTGCTTCGTCTCCCGACTTTCTCATCAGTGAACCGCTGCACTGTCGTGCCAGTCCACACACCGCCTCTTGCAGTTCTTTAGACGCTCAGCTGAGTGTTTCTTACTATTATCTGTCTCTTGTGTTCTCCTGCACTTGAGACACAGTCCACATGGCCCCAGCTTTCCTTGGAGTGACTTGTCTTTCCTCAGATTGCAGGCTGTGTGGCTGCCTTGCAACCTCAGCCCTCCTACAAGTTCAAGAAAAGTTGTAATTGATAGTTTATCCAGCTCTAACGAACGTTTTAGCTGTGCACGGGCCTATTCTTCATTCTGAGCTATTAAGCTAGTTTTCATTTTACTTTTGTTTACATAGAACACAGGGTTTGCAGAATGGGTTTGTGACTGGGGTAGGTTCTGACATGGTTGTCCACGCATGGCATTATCCATGATGAGCCAGAGCTGCAGGGGATTGGCCTTTACAGCCCAGCCTCATGGCCTGCAACACTTCTCTTACATAGGCATGCCCACGCATAGAGGTGTTTCAGTACAGCAGTAACAGCCTGGCACGGTACCACAGTGTTCACAGTTGTGGAAACAGGGGAAGAGTAGGCTGTCCTCCAGCTGGGAGAGTAGGCATGGATGAGTGGGCGAGTCCCGGACAGAGCCGGCTTCTGAGCCTAGGAGGTCAGGTGCATATCCTTGCCTTTATTCACAGTGCCCTGCCTGTGGTTTGCATGTGAGAACACACATCTCTGTCTTGGTGTGCTGGGGCTGGCCCAACCTCATAGATCATGTTTAGCTCTGTGTCATTAGGCATAACCACAGTCTACTTTAATTACAGCAAACGCCCCACTGTTTAGTCACACTGCAAAGAGCATCCTTTCGATTACATCCCAGTGGAAATCCATGATGATGAATAAATTCCTAGATTTGGATTTCTCAAAGGTTTGTTTTGTTTTGTTTAATATTTTTGATGCAAGATATCAAACTATCTTCCAAAACACATTTTGCCGCTCTGCTCTCTAGCCAGTGAACACATTTTGCCGCTCTGCTCTCGAGCCGGTGAACACATTTTGCCTGGCCCTGATGTGAGGGTTGTTGTGGATGTCTGATAAACTTACGTGTTCTGATACTAGAATTGTAAACCAAAAATAGCCTGCTAACCCCCCCAACTTAGAATTTTACTGCCTCTTGTCCAAGGGGACCCTAACGAAACCTACATAACTAGTTCAGGCCATAATGTGAGTGATGGGGGCAGACACCTCATTATGCCCTTATCGCGTTGGAGTTTAGACACAGCTGACTAGCATTAACATTAAAAGAGAGATCCTAATACTGACAGAACAGACTCTGTAGCAGCCAGAAACCAATTTCCAACCTGACTCAGGTGGAGCATCACATGACAGAGAATAGGCACCGTGAAGGAAGCCAAAGTATGTTATCCCGAAATACAACTTGACATATTCTGAAATGCCCCTGTAAAGCTCTCTTGTGGGAGAAATTTTCATTTCCCTTAGAGAATCTCCTTCCCTTACCAGGTCTTTTCCAGAAAGGCTGACACCTTTCCAGGTCTGATAAGAAACAGTCACCCTATATAGGAAGCCTGCTACCTGGAGCCTTCATCTGTATGACAAAAACCTTGGCTTCCACGACAGGAGCCTGGGCTTCCACACCTCCATATCTGAACTCAAGCATTTCTTGATGCTGGATTCAACTCTTCAGATAGGGCTTACTCTTGAAACCAGTTGCCAATTAGGAAATCTTTGGATCCACCTGTGACCAGGAAGCCTCCCCGGCCCGCCACCCCATCCTGCCTTCCTAGGCCAAACCGATGTATACCTTACATGTATTGATTTAGGTCTTTGCCTGTAACTTCTGTATTCCTAAAATGCATAAAGCCAAGCTGTAACCCAGCCACCTTAGCACATGTTCTCAGCATCTCCTGAGGCTATGTCATGGGCCATGATCTAAATTGATTGAGACTTGTCTCCGATACTTTTTAGTCTACAGAATGATTAACATGATTACTTTGAAACCTTCAGGTTTGGAGTGGCCATCTTTTTTACAAACTGCATAGCCCTCGCCTTCTCTTAGAAGATGACACTGCATGCCAAATTTTTTACATTTCTAAGATAGTCTTTATATCAAATCTATGTACTTGTGGAAAAATTTCCTCAAAGAGCTCGTGAGACGAGAAACTCTTCACTGAAGAGAACGAAAAGACTGAGTGAATGTCACAGCCACTGAGAACAGGTTTTGAAAAGCTGACTGTGAGGTAAGTGAAGACCCTGTTCACATGGTCTGAAAAGGAATTGAAAGGCCGACAGAATGACACCTGGAAGGGTGACCAGATGTGTGTGTGTGGCGGGGGGGATGCAGTTTCTGTCCCCCTGGCCTGCCTCCCCCTTTCAGTGATGCTGACCTTTCACCTTTATCTGAGTGGTTCATTCCAGGCAAGCAGCTGAGCCTGTGAGGACAGAGGCATCTCTCCGTTCTCTCAGCAGCCTGTTTCTAAAATAAAATCACATATTTCCATTTTCTTACGATGCTTCTTAATTCCGAGGAGGTGTAGTGTGTAGTGATCCCCCCACCCCCAAGCTGGGCAGGCCCCCCAAATGGAGGCCTGGCCACGTGCACGGCCCACTGCCACACCTCCACCTCTGACAGGTGGGCCCTGAGGCTGAGGAGGAGTCCAGAGCACCCCTGTCCACCAGAGAACCTCAGCTTTGATCAGTTTCATTTTTGAGGTTCCAAGTAAGATTTTTCTTTAGGGAGGAAAAAATAGCTCTATGTACAGGGGCAACGCTAGGAAAATAGCTGCTTTTCTGTACTTTGGAAATTCTACTGAGTTTGTAACCTGCCCTATCTTATCGAGTCGTTTGCTTTCATGTTTATTATTCCTTCCTTATGGTTTTGGGGTGGTTGAGTGTCTGTGTGTGTATTGACTTGTTTCTTTTAAAGAACCTCATGGAGCAGTTTATCTTAGATCTTAGAAGTACCAGATTGTCTTTTGAAGTCATAGGTTTGTTTTGTCTTAAAATATTCATTTTAATGGCGTTTCTATGGCTTGCTCTAGCCTCTAGAAACACCAGAACTAAGTATGTGGCTTGCTTTTAGGAGCTAACCACAAGACTGACTGTTTTTGTGTGGTGGTTCCACCACTGGCTTCTTGTTGGGGTTTAGTTGTTACACTTTGTAGTGTTTGCCTTTGTAGTTTTAAGGGAGGTCTATAACATATACTAATACTAATACATTGTAACTAAGCGTAGAGAGTCATTATGATAGCAGTTGAGACGCAGTTAAAATTAATGTAAATGTTACTCAACTTTAAACTGGTTTTCTAATCTCTCATTTAGAGCTGAAATGGGAGTCAGAAGTCAGAAGTTAAATGTTCTGTACTGTACTCTGCTGTTTGAATACTGAGAAATTGATAGAAATGGCAGCACTGAGGGAAGATTAAAAGTACAGATGGCAAGTTTTCATTCTTAGGCTATTGCTGTTGGCATTGCAGGTAGAAGGCTGAAGTAGACAGGATGAATATCAGCAAACACCTTGAACCCCTCCTTACTCTGAGTAATTATAGATATACTTCCAAATGAGGTGTTTGAAGTTGTACCCTCTGTGAGGTGAACTAGGGGTGGAAAATTAGCACTTGAACATTTAGCTTAGAACACATTAGATGCAGTAACAATAGGTTGTAAGCTAATTTTCTTTGGAGTAGAAGTTTGCTTGTAGCTACTCTTCTTGTATCTACCTAAGATAGTATCTTCCTTTAATGTCTAGGTTTTGAAATTAATGGCCACACACTGTTAATGAAATAGAGAAATTAGATTGTAATTGATCAGTTGTCTTATGAAAACAATAATTGCAAAAAGTCAGTTGGTTCTGAGAGCCAGGATCAACATGAAGAAACGTATTGATTATTCAATCCCATGTCAAAGTTGACTCATTTCTACAGGAAATATAATTTTTGAAGATGAGATCAATAATAAGATCTCACTGCTGGAGAATGATACCTTGTAGGTAGCTATGGTTATTTTTGTATTTTCATTTGCCCTTTTAATTGTTGTTGTTGCTGTTAATTCTTCTTTATTCTCTGCACTAAAAGAAAGGTTGGGTGATGTTCTGTTCCCTCCCCTGCCTGCCCCTGCTTTTTTTGGCACTTTAAGGTGACATTGTAACATACAGATTGTTGCTTTTTTCTCTCCAATGTTTGCTTTATTTTCAAAGCAATTGATAAGGAAATAACTAAATTTAAGTACCACCTGTCTTGTTTAATTTACTTTAGGAATTTATCCTGATATGCTTAGTTAGAATGATAGGAATAATATTGCTTAGTAATTTCTGATTTTTTTGTTTTAGTTTGTCAAAAGTAAAACTGAATAACTTGAATTGGCATCTGTAATTAAAGATTGACCACGCTTGAATAAAGTTTTCCATTCACTTCTTCAAATAATAAGAGTTCACTTTTAAGGATTTCGCTTTCCTCAGTGTTTTTAATTTTGACTCTAAAATGCTGGTTGTAGGGATCACTTTGAAACTGCTTTATCTCCGTGTATGTTTTGAAGAACTGAGTAAGGATGAGTCCTTAGATTTCCTTTGGATTACTAAAGACTTTGCTGCTTTTCTGATTTAGAAATCCAAATCCCCTTAGGAATTAATGCTATCGGAGGAGCTCAGCACAACTCAAAATGAAGATTAAAATTGACACAGGATTCTTCTACACATAGTAATCTATAAGTATGGGCCTTTATACCACAGAACCTTCAGACGTGGGCAAGGACACTTGATTGTCTTTAGTTGAAACCTGCACTCACTGTATAGTTTTGCATAGTTGATGGTGATATTGCTAATTAGAGTGTTTTGTTCCAGAAGACCAGAACAAAACAAATTCAAGTTCTTTTCATTATCCTACTGTCAGAAAGTCATTCAGCAAAGTGAGTGTCTTTAAGAGTGAGGCTCCTGCATGGAACCAGAGGCACAAGCTTGGTGAGGCCTGGATCCTACGCTTGGATACATGTGTGGCCTGTGTGTGTACATTAAAACTGCAAGGCTGGCTGGCATACAGCAGTTCCAGGCCGTAAAAAAAGAAGTAACAGTTTATGAAGGTGTTGTCTCTAAGCTAAGATAGCCTCAAAATTGGCTAGAGATTCTTGCACAATTTAACATTGATAATACAGGTTAAATAACCCCGTCTGAAATTCTTGGGACCAGAAGTGTTTCAGATTTCACATTTTTCAGATTTTGGAATATTTGCATTATGCTTACCAGTTGAGCATCTCAAATCAGAAATCCATGATGAGCATTTCCATTGAGTGTTAGCGTTGGTGAAAAGTTTCAGCTTTTCGAGCATTTTGAATTTTGAGTTTTCAGGTTAGAGTTACTTACCTCTCTCCAACATGTAAAGGATTTTACTTCCTTGTATCCCTGCTTCTCCATCCCAGGAGAACGAAAGTGAAGACATTAAACAAGGAAATGGAAGTAATCAAAGTCCATGATTTTAATCTTTTCCAAGAGTTTTATTATAATTACTAATTAAACACATTCTAGATAATTTAGGAAAATATTAAATACAACTTCAAAAAATTAAAATGACCACATGATGCAGCAGTTCTGTTTGTAGGTATATACCCCAAGAATTGAAAGCAGGATGGCGAAGAAATCTTTGTACCCCCTTGTTAGCATCATTAATAGCTAAAAGGTGGAAGTAACCCAGGTGTCTGCCATCAGCTGAATAAATAAACACAATGTGGCCTGTCCACAGAATGGAATACGCATCAGCCTTAGAAAGGAGGGAGATTCTCACACATGCTGCAATATGGATGAAACTCGTGCTCAGTGACATAAGACCGTCTAAAAAGGATCAATAACTAAACAGTTCCCCTTATAAGAGGTACCTAGAGTAAACTAGAGTGGTGGTTTACCAGGGCTTGGGGGGTGGGAGTGGCAAGCTGGTATTTAATTGGAGTCTGGGGAGACAAAAAGTTCTGGAGATGCGTGGTGGTGATGGTTGCGCAGTAGTGTGAATGTGCTTAATGCCATCAAACTCCACACTTAAAAATGGTAAATTGTATGCTGTGTGCATTGTATCACAATAAAAATGCTCTAGATTCCATTTGCTAATATGTAGGACTTGGGAAAAATACACGTATACAATATACATTATGGCACCACTGGACTGTAATTATCTGAAGACAAAGTCCATAGGTGTCCCTAGTGAGACGCGGCTCTGCTGCCAAGCCTCGGGTGGGTCATGCAAACAGTGGAGGGCGCCTTTCCTGGAATACCAATGCCCCAGCAGCTTTAAGCAGTAGGAGGGATAAAAGCAAGAGTGGTTAAAGTGAAATGGCAGAGCTCATTAATCAAATTTGTTCAGTTTGATTGATTGATTGATTGAGATGGAGTCTCCGCCTCCCGGGTTCAAGTGATTCTCCTGCCTCAGCCTCTGGAGGTGGAATTATAGTCATGTGCTACCATGCCCAGCTAATTTTTGTAAACTTAGTAGAGACAGGGTTTCACCATGTTGGCCAGGCTGGTCTCAAACTCCTGACCTCAAGTGATCCACCCACCTCGGCCTCCTAAAGTGCTGAAATTACAGGCATCGGCTACCGCGCCTAGCCGAATTTGTTCAGTTTTAAATTGTGTGTGTGTGTATGTGTGTGTGTGTGTGGTTTCTTAGTGATTGCACCAGCATGATACATCCCTGAGCCATTCCTCTGGAAAATGGTGGTCTTCAACCCAGCTGTAGGCAGGGCAAGAAGGGAAGGTCAGTTTCAGCTTCAGGGTAGGTGTGTAGATAGATCAATAGGACAGAAATGGGTGTGTTTTAAGCACAGGGCAGGAAGCACCAACATTGGTGCCTAGTGTGTCACTTCCTACATTTTCCTCCGCAGGGCGCAGAATACTAGTGACTAAGCCTCGTTTTCTCTCTCTGCCCAAGTAACTGAGGCTCACTGCATGGTGGCCCAGCACCGGCCTTCTCCCCATTTGTGAAAACCAGTCCACTTGCCCTTACCCTAGGTTGATGCCAGAAGTAACAAGAGGACTCTAGTTTGAAGCCCTTAACATTTGATAAACAAGACGACACATTGGGAGTTACAACAGCTCTTGATTTTTTTTGTTTTATTTTTTCCCCTTAAGCTGGCTTGGAACACATTTTCTGAGCCCTGGAGGATGTTTCTCAGCACCCCCTTCCTAGGCTCAGCTTTTTGTTACTCCTCGCAGGTGGGCGAGCTGTGCACTTTCCAGTACCTCCAGCTTTGTGTCCATATGCTTTTTAACTTGGCGTTTAACCCTTCAAAGGCTGCCTGCAGTCTGTTTGTTTCTATCCTGGTTTTTCATGGTAAACCTGCATCATCCCGTAAATATGCAGTATATCTGGCCACCTCCATTTCTTTGCTAATGGCATTAGAAACGGAGGTGGCCAGATATACTGCATATTTAGGTACCTCAGCATGCCATATTCTTTTTTTTTTTTTTT
>NW_016814432.1:44892-92701 GCF_001698545.2 Rhinopithecus bieti | reverse complement strand
TTTTTTTTTTTTTTTTTTTTTTTTACCAATTGCATTCAAAAAATACATGTTGAGCACCAAATGCATGCAAAGCACTTGGGAGTCAGTTTAAATCCCAACTCTGTAAAGTCTTCACCAGCATTCCCTGGGAATATTCCTAACCTTTGTGGAGAGGTTTCTTGTCAGTAATCACTCATTTTTCCACCATTTTTATTTTGCTAGTTTGTTTTTCATGTGTAGGTACCATTACTGCCTATGTGGTGGCAGGCAGCTGGGTGTGATGGAGACCACATTTGTGCAGCCTCATAGGCCTAAATTTGGTATGAGCGTGGCACCCCCCACCTGCTCAGTGACCTTGGGCAGGCGAGGTGTTTAGGCCTCCTGGACCTGAAGTTTTCATCTTCAGGGGATTATGGTATGGGGATTGGGTGAGACACCTGGTACTGCCCGGCCAGCAGTGATGGCTCCACAGGTGTTGGTTGCCGACCCGTTGCCTCGGTATCTGTGTCTCCGACCTCCTGTGATCACCTTGCTCTGAAATCCAGTGTGATTGTTCACTGGAATTCCCCCTCTTGCTTTCAGTGAGGAATAAAACAAAGTCGGAAAGACTTATCAATGCGTGGGCAATTAATCCTGAGGAAAGATGATTAATATGTGAACATTTCTATCTTCCTGAACAATATTGTTAAAAAAGTATAAATACAAGAACGAGCAGTTACAGTGTGTCTACACTGGAGACCACTTCACTGTATTGAGTGTGTTTCCTTGGGTGCAGTTTTAACGGGGAACACGGAGTAATCCTGACAGTGCCCACTAGTACGCACTTCAGGGCTCCCTGCTGGTTTCCAGATCCTGAGCCGCCTGCCTCCCCTTTTATCATTGTTACTTATCTGTGTTAATTACCTGGACTTGAACAATCCCTCATCTGATTTACGGGAATTGTTACTGCTGCTGTAATCTCAGTGTTCTGACCTGAACCATTTCCTTTGGGTTACCCTGAATATCCTGTTTGGGGCCTCTGATATGCAGCATCATCAGTGGACAGCAGACACACCTACCTGGCGCAGGTCCCCAGCCTCGGGGTGCGTCTGATCACAGCGCAGGCCTGAGCTCCACCCAGAGCCCTCAGGTGCCTGCAAATGTGGACCAGGGAGCGTTTTTCCCCCCTTTTATTTTTTATTATTTTTACTCAACACTTATGTACACCTTACAATTATGTACAATACAATTTGATATATATGTGCAATATGTGATGATCAAATCCATCACTTCAGACATTTATCATTTCTTTATTTTGGTAACATTTAAAATCTGCTCTTCTGGCTATTTGAAAATATACAATAAATTGTTGCTAATTATCATCACCCTGCAGTGCCATAGAACACTCAGAACTTACTCCTCCAGTCTAGCTTTAGTTTTATATCTGTTAACTGACCTCTGGCTCTTCTCCCCTCACCCCCTCCTTCCCAGCCTCTAGTAACCACTGTTTTACTCCCCGTGAGGTCAACTTTTTAGCTTCCACATATGAGTGAGATCACGCAGTGTTGGTCTTGCTGTGCCTGGCTTATTTCACTTAGCATGATGCCCTCCAGGCTCACCCATGTTGCCCCACATGACAGGATTTCACTCTTTTTTTAAGGCTGAATAATACTCCATTGTGTATTTGGTACTCCAAAATGTACCAACATTTTCTTCATCCGTTTGTTGATGGGCATTTAGGTTGGTTTGATATCTCGGCTATTGTGAATACTGCTGCAGCAAACATGGGAGTGCAGAGGACTCTTTGACATGCTGATTTCATTTTCTTTGGATAAATAGCTAGTCAAGAGATTGCTGGATCATATGACAGATTTATTTTTGAAGAAACCTGCATCCTCTTTTCCATAATGACTGTACTAGTTTACATTCCTGCCAACAGTGGTTAATAAAGAGTTCCCCTTTCTCCAAGGAGCATTTTTTAAAAGTCCCCTGGCAATCCCATTGCAGAGTCAGGGTGAGAACCCCTGCTGTCATGCAGCACATTGCACTTGCCACATCTAATACAACATTATTATGCGTCTCTAGGTTCACAGTTCTGTGGTTTAATCAGGCTAGTCTTATTTAGTTTTAGGAAAATATAATTAGAGTTGATTTAAAGATATATCATCTCATTAGTTGGTACTTTTATCTCAAAATAGTTATTTTTCTTTTTAAAGTCCCCTCGTTTCTTTTGGCACTTAATGTTTTGGGGTTGATTCTCCGTGAAAAGGTAGCTGTAAAACAGAATCGTTTTAATTGCAGGAACCGTAGCTTGTGTTCTCTGTAGATTTTCAGAATGCTCCCTAAGCCTGTGCAGTCTCAGGTATTTAATGTTCTCATTTCGTGGTTTGCTGTTCACCTGTCCGTCCTTATATTTCTAGCATTCTGAAGTTGTTTAGCAGTTTCAAGAAATTATTTGTATGTTTCATGGACTAAAATGCCTTTTACACCTCCTCCATTCTCAGGTTTTTCTTTTGCTTTCAAAGTGAGTTTAAAGCCTTCTGTGAATGTGGTGTTTGGTAGTAAGCATTTCCATCCTCGCTCCCCATTGAGCTCTTGTTGGTTGGTTTGTATGACATCTTGAAGCATATCATTAAGTTAAATGGTTTTATTTTTAGGGCCACGTCTAAAACATGGCTGTGAATAAATTTTTTCTTGAGTCAACCAGAAAACGAATGACTTTGATACTGAGCTGAGCAGTAGAAAGAAAACTTACAATGAGTACTGCTATAATGTGATATATGTGTTCCTAAAAATCGCCACACTGGAAAATCATGCAATAAAAGCTACAGGGCTTATGGGGGAAATGAGATGAGAGGCACAGCCCACAGAAACTTTGTCATGGGCACGTTAGCCTAATAGAAACAGTAGCACAATTTCAAGTGTCAAATAGTTAAGAAAAGCAAGTACTACAATAAATATGATACTTTATCTTGAAAAAGGACAGCAGAAATTTGCTTGTGGAAGTGGGCATTGGGAGGGTTTCAGCGTGTGGTTACTGTGAAGCAATAGAAGGACTGCAATCTGAACTCATACAGAAAGTTGTGGGTGGGCGGCTGTTTGAGTGTGTTTTGTGTGTGTTTTGTGTATTCCTGCCTAGCCAGTTTCAGCTGGGTGTGGTTGTGCATTCACTGCCTTAGACAATTGTGCATAAATGTGTGAAATTCGCAGTGTACTCAGATTGTCCCTAATGTGTCACTTGTTTTTACAACAAAACATGATTTCAGTCCTTATGGTGTATCAGTCTTTCTTAGAGATGGCTAAGAATGAGCACATACAGTGAACTATCTATTGAATGGTTTATACCAGCGTATATAGATTTGTGATGCATCTATCCTCATCACAGGAGCTATCCTTAGACTAATTCTAGCTCATCATTTTCCCCGTACTGGAACTATGCGCTTCGTGTAGATTTATAACATACAACTAGTTAGGTATATTTCACTCATTCTTCTTTTCAAAAATTTCTTAGCCTGTCTCCCTGCTAAATCCTAACCACTGAGGTTTTTATTGGAAGTCTACTAAAATTAGACTGGCCTTTAACTCGGAGACCCCTATGGATAGGGAATTGGAGTTGAAGGAGTTGGAGCAAAGACACTTTTACAGTTATTTGTGAAGGACTTATTTAACACATTATGAAGAAAATAGGTATTGATGTTTAAAGCCTACATTTACTTCCATGTTCATATGAAAAATTGTTCTTAAAGAAAATTTGCAGATTGTATAATCTGAATAAAATTGTAAGGTTTGTATAGGTAAATAGGATTACTTTCAATATATGTAAATACAATGTTTTGAAATATTAAACTCCATAAAGGGAGAGCTGTTAATTCTGTAGATGCTGTAGTCCTTGCTTTTTGACTTCAGACCAAAGACAACAGTGGTCATTAATATCCAAGATAGTTAAAAGCAGTTTTGAACTCTTTTGCAGTTGAGACCCTTCTGCCTTGAAAACATATTAAAACTTGCTAACTCTTGATTACACAATTCTAAACTAAAATATAATTGGAGAAATATCTGTTAATCTTTACCTACTGAAGAATAATATCACAGACACTTCTGTCTGGATTTTGGATCCTATAGTATAGTTTCAAGTGCTTTCTTGATTCCGTCAGTAATATATTGCAAAAATTTACAGAATAGCAAGAAGATAAGATTTATTCTATGTCTCTCTCAGCAAGAAAGAGCCATTATTAACATTTCTATAATTTACATTCCTAATAAACTCACATGGAAGCATTGTTGATATCTATCTGTCCACATACCCCTTTTGTTATCTTTCATTTTTATTTTTTCATGTATGACTTTGGGGATGGGCAGTGGAAGGACACGAGCGTGGGAATCAGATCTGCAGGTCCCACACACCTTTCAGGTGCGCTGCTGCAGGGAGTTGAGTCAGATTTTATGCTTCGGAGCTCAGCATGTGTAAGGTATGATATAAATGGTAGCTGCTGTGATGCGCTTACTGACCTGTATTTTTAAAAATCTTCACAAGCATAATAGCTATATAATATTAAGTCAGGTACATGCATGCCATCATTAATTTTACTCTTTCCTTACCGCTAGGCACAAAGTTTAGCGCTTTTGGCAATTTTTCCATTTCAGAAGTAAAGCTGTTTGAATACCTTTTGTGTGTAAAAACATACCCTCATATACTTTCTGTTTTAGGAGTAAAATTCTAAAAGTAGAATTACAAGGGCAGGGGTTGATGGCCACATCTTACACAATTGCTTTCTAGGAACCAATTTATGTATATGTGCCCTTCGCTAGCCCTAGATGGCCATATTTTAAAGTTTTCTAATCTGAAGGTAGAAAGAATGTGTCTTTTTTTTAATCAGATCAATTTTTTATGTTTTAGTGTTTTCATTCCTTCATTTGAATTAGCTGTACACATCGTGTGTGTGTGTGTGTGTGTGTGTGTGTGTGTGTGTGTGTGTCTTTTGAGACGGAGTCTCACTCTGTCACCCAAGCTGGAGTGCAGTGGTGTGATCTTGGCTCACTGCTGCCTCAGCCTCCCGAGTAGCTGGGACTACAGGCATGCGCCACCACACCCGACTAGTTTTTGCATTTTTAGTAGAAACGGGGTTTCACCATGTTGACCAGGCTAGTCTCAGACTCCTGACCTGAAGTGATCCACCTGCTTTGGCCTCCTAAAGTGGTGGGATTGATTACAGGAGTGAGCCACCACGCCCAGCCTTGTGTGTGTTTTTAGGTCTGTTTTATGCTTTGCAGTTTTTAGTGCTTTAATGATAAAATACTAGCTTTTCATCTGTGAAATTTTCAATTTTTATGTACTCAAATTTTTTAACCCTTTTCCTGTTTAAGTTCTTCTCCATCTAGAAACTTCACGTTCTGTTATGCTTTTTATTGAACAAGACTTTTGCTATTTATTGAATGGTTTATACCAGCTTATTGATTTGTGATGCATGTATCCTCATCACAGAAGCTATTCTTAGACTAATTCTAGCTCATCATTTTCCCCTGTGCTAGAACTGTGCTCTTCATGTAGATTGGTAATATACAAGTAGTTAGGCATATTTCCCTCATTATTCTTTTCAAAAAAATTTTAGCTTGTCTTGCTGTCCTGCTAAATCTTAACCACCAAAGTTTTAATCGGAAGTCTACTAGAATTCAAATTTGGAAAGAGAAATAGCTTTACAATATTTGGTGTTCTCCAGAATCATGGCATTCCCACCCCCCACCTTTTTTGTGTGTGTGGTTGCAGGGGGAGAGGGTCTTTTTGTTTCTTAGTACAACTTGATGTTTTCTACTTGTTTATTCCTTTTTTTTTTTTTTTAATTTTGAAGTTACTTATTCCTAATTTTAGTTAGGGATTATGGGTGTTTTCTTTTTAATGTATTATTTTCTAAATAGTTCCCAGAATCTAGAAATGTTGTTGTGGAGTATATTTTTGCAATTCTTGTCCTTGAACTAAGCTATCTCACAACATCTTAAAATGCCCTTTACATAAACTGTTAACTATTAGTACAGTAAGATTGTGTTTTCATGAGTAACGGGTAAAATTGGTGCGTGATTTTGCTCTGTGGCATTTGTGTCTGGTCAGGGTTATCTTCGCAAAACAGATTGGGTGAATTTTCTTTCTTTTCTCTGTGCTCTGAGGCTATTTGTTACTACACAGCTGTTCCTTAACCTGCGTAGCTTGTAAACTGTTTTAAGAGGTAATTCGTTAATGATTTTTTCTCTTTCCTTGTTTTTTTTTTCTTTTTGTTTCTGCCACATCAAAGATCAGTCTTGAGAATTTATATTTTTCCAAAGAATAGTCATTTTTTAAAGATACTTTAATATATTTTGTAGTATGTACAAAGTGGTTTTATTCATTTTTGTTAGGTTGGTATGAAAGCAGGGGAGACATTGTTTCAGTGATGAGGCCAGACGGTTACTACTGTCTACATTTAGTTAATTACACTTAGTATGCAGTCGGTGCAGGTCATTTTCACTCATATATTTACTGGTCTGATACTCTTTATTCCTTTGTATATATTCAGGCTTCTGTCTGGTATTATTTTCCTTCTGCCTGAAGAACATTTTTTTAACATTCCTTACAGTGCAGGCCTGCTGGTAACAACCTCTCTCAGCCTTTATCTAGAAATGTGTTTGTTTCTCCTCTGTTTTTGAAGGACATTTCTGCTGCTTGTGTGCTGGGTATATAGGTTGACTTTTTTTTTTCTTCATATACTTCAAAGGTGCCATTCCATTTTCTTCTGTCTTGTATACTTTCTGAATGTCAGTATTGAGTTCCGTTATTCTATCTAATCTTTTTGTTCTCGTGTTATCAACAGATTATAATAGGCCTTAGTTTGGGGTTTGTGTGTATTTATCATAATTAGTATTTTTTAAGCTTCTTGGATCTGTCAGCTTCTGGTTTTTATCAAATATGGAAAACTTTCCACTATTATTTCTGCAAATATTTTACTTACACACATACACCCACACATACATCCCTTCTCTGAGACTCAAATTACACATATGCTAGATAACATTGTCCTACAGGGCACTCGGGCTCATTGTTTTTTCTGTTTCTTCTCCTGTCATACTGCATTTTGGACATAGCCTATTGCTGTGCCTTCAAGTTCTCTGATCTTTTTAGTATCTAATTGGTTAAACATATTCAATGAAATTTTTATTTCTGATCTTTCATTTCTGCATTATGTTGATGTTTTTCTTTAAATCCTTGAGCACATTGAGATTATAACAGTTTTGAAGATGTTCTTTTCTGGTAATACTATCATCTCTCATTTTTAGTCTTTATTAACTGATTTAATCTTAGTCACTGGTCCTATTTTCCCACTTCTTGTCTAGTAATTTTTGATTGATTACTGAACATTGTGATTTACATTTTGGGGTGCTGGATTTTGTTGTATGCTTTTTTAAAGTGTTAGATTTGTTCTGGCAGTAAATTGTTAGTTGCATATCAGTTTGATCCTTTCACAGCTTATTTTGAAGCTTTGTTAGTGCAGTTGGAAGTATTCTGTATTCTAGAGCTAGATTATTTCCACTGCTGATATGTGCCTGTTCTGGGGTCTCTACTGAATGTCTCATGTATTTGATGAGGTCCCTGCTGTGGCTGATGAGGACCTCCGTCCCTAGGCAAACTTGAGATTATTCGTTTTATAGGTCTCTGGTAATTGTTCTTTCCTCAAAAGTTATTCAGTGCCCAGCCTTGTGGAATTTCTCCCTGTGCATGCTCAGATTGGTTCAGCAAAGACTCAAAGGGATTCCTAGGCTCTCTGGAACTTTCTGTCTGTGTAGCTTCCTCCTTTTCCATATCATGCCTCACAAATTACAGCCTCCTGGGCCTCCCCCAAGTCATCTGTTCTAAGACAGCGTTTTTGCCAGCTGTGTCTGGGTTCCCCTCCCTGCACCTGCAGTGTGGCAGCTGCTTTCGGTGGAAAGGCGGGTGGACTGTTAGGCTCACCATGTTTGTCTCCTTTCACTCTGGTAGCATTGCCCTGCACAGCCTGTGGTCCAGTGCCTGCAAACAGTTGTTATTTGTATTTTATTCAGTTTCCTAGTTATCAGTGGCGGGTGAAGAAGTACAGACGCTGTTCTCTTTAGTTGGGAAGTGGGTGTCACAAGTCATTGTTGGAGACTTGCACTTTTTGAAGCAGTGATACTTAACAGATTCACCATGTGTATTTGAGGGTATCCTTTTTGCTCTTGAACATATTAAAAGAAAATCAACTACTGCAAGAGATACTAAGATAGGTTTCTTTCCTAGTCGAATTTTATGTTAATAAATCCTAGGAAAGCCTTGGTACTCTCTGAATCCAAATTCTTAAGGAACTCTCAGTCCACAGAGGCAACTTGTACTCCTGTGTTTCCATGAGTGTCGTCGTCCCAGGGGAGTCGCACTGATTTCCACAGTTTGGGGTGGGGGGTGAGTTTTTTCTGAATCTCAGTGCTAATTCTGCTCTGAAGTGTAGAGCTTACCATCCCTGGCTTGGGTTGAGGTAATGAGCTGTGTGACACTTGGCCAGTCACTTAAGCTACTCATCTCTAAATTGAGGGATGTGGACTAAAGGGACTTGAAGGGCCCTTCCATGAGTTTACTGAGTAAATATGTACTGAGTGTTGTGTGCACTGGGGATGGGTGGATAAGACAGGTGAGGACCCTGCTCTTACACACAGCTTAGTGGAGTGCATAGATGATACTATAAATAAAAATACAATGAGAAAGAAATAACTTTCGGGGTGCTTTGAAGAAAACAAACCAGGGTGATAAGAAGTGCTGATGGGAGGGACTGGCATTAGGATGGGAGGTCCAAGAAGGCTTGTCTGAGATGCTGAAATTTGAGCTGCCGTTCAGATAAGCAGAATAAACTGGCCATTTGAATTCCAGGTCATAGATGTTCTAGGCAGAAGGAAGAACATGTGCAAAGGTCCTGAGATGGGCACAACCCTGGGTGGCGTGAGAACCCTGGGTGATGTGAGAACACTGTGGCTTGATTGTCTTGAGTGGGGGGCACATGTGATGATCAGGGTCCTAGTCAGTGCTGGCAGTCTGGGACTCCAAGACTTGATCCTGCTGTGAATACTTCTCTACCTAAATAGTGCAAAGTTCAGTGTCACATGCCCTACTCAGATGAGTAACAGGGAGTGCCAGGAATTACATTGGGGTGGGATGTAGTCGCTGAAGCTCCAGCAAGATCACAGAGTCTGAAATGAGCAGGGACCTCACTGGCACTAGGAGCCAACACAGTTTTAACACAGCAGGCTGAACGCCAAGTCGAGTAGTCTTGGTCAGCATGAGCCAAAATGAATCCATTTTTAAATTAGCAGAACCACGGATAGTTCCGTAGGCACTGTCGCCTCAAAGAAAATGCTGAGCTTTTTCTGAGACTCACATATAAAGGCTACGTAGACTCCATAGCCTAGAAATGTGGCTTCGGTGGAAGGAAGCCCCCAGGAAAACTGCTGGGAGGGTTTAAGGAATGTGTGACTTTTACATAGAGAAAGGAAAGACAGTGAAAGCAAGAGCAGTTCAGAGTTGGGGAGGGCGGACCTGAAGCCAGCCAGCTTGGTCCTGGTGGGAGGCAGGTGTCTTAGCCATTTGGGCTGCCATAACAAAATACCATAAACTGGGTGGCTTGTAAATACACAACAGAATTATTGTGTTGATTATTCTCATAATTCTGGAGAGAACCCTAGGATCAGGGATCAGGGTGCTAGCAGGTTCAGGATCTGCTGAGGGCTCACTTCCTGGTTCACAGATAGCACGTTTTTGCTGCATTGTCACATGGCAGAAGGGCCAGGGGGTATCGGCCCTCATTTATAAGGGCACTCATCCTATTCATGAGGGTCCCACCCCCATGACCTAATCACCCCCCACAGGCCCCACCTCCTCAGACCATCGCCTTGTGGGTGAGGATTTCACCACGGGAATTGGGGTGAGACACAGGCATTTGGGCCATGGCACCAGGCCTTCCCTGTGTTGCCAGGATGCTGCTTTTTGTGCTTGGATATAGCAGCAATTAAAAATCCAGCTCAGGTTGAGGAGCTCTTCAAGACCCACGGAGCTCTCACTTGGCATTACCAGCTGCTGGCATGTGTAGTCTGAAGGAACCCCCTTCTGAGAATGCCCAAAGTCTCCGCATCTGTCTCCTGTCTCAACATGCCAGCACTGTGTCACGTAGCCTCTGCCTGCGTCTGCACGGCATTGTTCCTGGTGTGATCTCTCTTTAGGCAGGGAAATTGTTGCTGTCGGCTGTCACCTAAGTGGCAATGTCTTCTCACCTGCACTTCTAACAACAACTGCTGTGCTCATGTGTGTTTTTATTGATTGATTTTTAGTTGTCTTTCATTGTGTCCTGTGGTCTGGCTTCCACTCTTCACGCTATAGTGAAGCATTGCCCACGCCTACGAGTGGCCTCTCATTTCCCCCTACGTTACCTCTTCTGCATTCTCCTCCACCTCTGCAGCACGTGCCCCTGCAGACACATCCTCACTGCTGTGGCCTGCTCTCCTTCCTTTGAGAAAGCCAGTTACTGCTTTCCTGCTTCCCTGCTACCTCCTGGCTCTGCCTGTGCTCCTCCCCAGCACTTCCCAGCTGGCTTCAGCAGGCTCACTCTCCGTGTCAGTCTTCCCCTGGGAGCTCATACCGTCAGTTTAGCCATTTTTGGCACCAACCCCAAGTACCTCTCCCCAAGTACCTCTCTCCAGCCCTGACTTCCCTCCCCTGATCTAGATGTGCACTTCGGGCCATGCACATCTCCACCTGGATACTCACCCTGGAGGAGCAAGCGTTTCTCCCTCACCTCCTCCCTCAGCAACTCCAGGCTGCCCTGTGGAAGCCCCTTTCCCGCTCCTCCAGACTCACAGGTTCGGAGCATCCAGCATCCATTTCTGTAGACTCAGAAGGTTCCTGGCCATGTGGACTCTGGGTCCCAGTTGAATGGGGTGAAGAATGATGGACAGAGGGAGACAGCAAGTGCAGGCAGGTGAGGCTGTGATGGGACTGAGACTGGAGGATGTCACAGAGGAGAGGAACAGATTAGAGAGGGTTCCTGAGGGGAGACAAGATTGCCAAACATTTTTAAACAAAGATGAGAGAAGGATCTCGTAGGGAAGAGGATGGAGGTTAAAAGAAAAAAGTCTTTCCTGAGTTCTTTGGAAGGACTCAGCAACACCTTGGCTGACTGGTAACATCCGACCCTGTGGTCTTCAGTTAGAACTACTCCAGGCTACGAGTCGTTTGGAAACTTGTAGAGATTTGACAGAGTTGGGGTGACAGAGGTCACTGTGTTGTTGGTCATATTGACAAGTCCCTGAATAGTAGTGCGTATTCAAGTGTGGACTGGAAAAGGAATTACAGTGCATCCCTACCGTGGGCCTCGCCTGCCACGCAGTCTTTGGAAAGAACAGGAAGCTATGTTCTGATAGAGAAGCCAGTCTAAGATATTGTCAAAGGAATAACCATGAGATGTAGCAATGTGTATTTCTTGTAGATGTACAAGCAAGGCAACAATGTATAAGATACAGCAAAACCCTGTGTCTAGTGTACTGCCATGTGTGCTTTTAAAAGCCAGGGTGATGGAGAAGTCTGCCTGATGTTTTCTTGTATATCCATGGAGATGCTCTGGTGGGGCCCCTGAGAAACCAGCCCCAGTTTCTAAGAGGGCAGGGGGACCTGTGCAAATAGGATCAGGTTGTGGGGGGCTTTCACTTTAATATCTTTTATATTTTAGGTTCTTGAACCATATATATGTATTATAACCTCTTTAAATTTTTCAAAAAAGTTAATTAAAAAAAAGAAAAGCTCTAGCAATTAAAATAGTACTTCCAGCAGTTGAATGAAAGCCAGGTTGTTTTGCCGGGGAGGTTATTTGGCTCCTCTGAAACGTCCATTCTTGAGTTTTCTGGTGGTTTTGGCTTACTCTCTTTCACTTTGGAGGAAATATTGCTGATTCATAATTCTTCATGCTCCGTGCTCAGAGAACTTCTACCGTTGCTGATGTTACTAGTAAAGCCTGATCTGGTTTTCTTACATTTCTTTCCTTTTTTCCCCATCCACTCTGTGCATTCATCACCACATTAGATCATGTCTGGACAATTCATGTAGATAGGATAATTATTTGCATTCTTAGCCAGGCGCAGTGGTTCATGCCTGTACATCTCAGCTGCTTGAGAGGCCAAGGTAGGAGGATCACTTGAGGCCAGGAGTTAGACCAGCCTGAGCAACATAGCAAGACCCCGTCTCAAGACGCTGGCAAAACACGCTTGCTGCTGTTAAGCTGTGACATATGAGGGAACGTTGGCAGGATGCTTTATGTGGTGGGAGAGAGGAGAGCTATCTTCAGCTGCTTAACAGGGCTGTTTGAAAAAGGAGTGGAACTGGGACAAGTAGATGGACTTTCTGATAGTCCCTCCCAGGGCAGCTAGACACGACTCCTGAGTGTCCCACGGGGCGGTGGTCTGAAGTGGTGGCTGCCACACGGCTCTGTGACCCAGAGGGAAGGCTGGCTGCATCCGTGTGTCTATCCAGTTTATTTTGCTTTCGGAAAAAGAAGTTTCAACTAGATGGCCTTGACTCTAATAATAAGATATTTTCCTGAATCATTTTCCTTTTTTCTTTCAGCTTCTCAAACCTGGAATAGACAGTCTCCACGAGATCCATTCTCTCTCGATTCTGTCCTTTAAAAAAATCTCTTAACTATGTAGCCTCCTTTCAATGAGTACGTCTCCATCTGTACTTTTAGGCAAGGTCAAACAAGAGTGATTTTCTTGTCAGACATTGAAAGAGAAAAAGTGGCTTTAAAAGTAGACTTTGGCTTTCTAAAGGTTCGAAGTTTTAATGTTCTTATATGAATACATTAAATCCTAAGTGTGTAATGAACATTTGTATCCAGTTCAAAGATGACACTTGGGAGTGAACTGGTGGTGGGACGTCACAGACTACTGTGATTTCAAACTCTCGGCAGGTACATCTCCGTTCATGGATGCATTAACAGCCAATGGGACAACCAGCATACAGACATCTGTTACAGGAGTGACGGCCAGCAAAAGGAAATTTATTGACGACAGAAGAGACCAGCCTTTTGACAAACGATTGCGTTTCAGCGTGAGGCAAACAGAAAGTGCCTACAGATACAGAGATATTGTGGTCAGGAAGCAGGATGGCTTCACCCACATCTTGTTATCCACAAAGTCCTCAGAGAATAACTCACTAAATCCAGAGGTGAGAGGCACTCTTGGGCTGGCGTGGGCTTCGCGCTTCTCCCTGCCTGATTTCCGGGCCTGCTTGGCGGAATTGGCTCTTCCTGTGCTCTTTCTAAACCTTCCCTTTGGGCCATCTCCCGATGCCCACCAGAAGGGAGGGAGCAGAGAAGTTGCGGGCTTTGCTCCGTGTCACACCTCTGATGGCCATGAATTCAGGATGCTGGGAGTGTGCTGCGTGTCCTTCCCCATTCTCCTGGGTGTGGGTCCACCCAGGGCTCTGTGCCTCTGGTCCACCTCCTGCCTGGAAGCTCTTCATTTGGTGGGCACAGGGCTCCATGAAGGCACGTGGAAAATGTGTGTGCACGTGCCTTGCTTTAGGTTTCATCAGATTCTGAAAGGGTTCTTTGTTCAGACAGAATGTAAGTGCCTCGGGGGTCCCAGTCCCTTCAGAATCTTTACCGTCTTTCCAGGCCCCAGATACTCCTCAGCGGCTGTAGCAGAACACACGGCGGGGCTTTCCACGCATGCTCATTGCTGGTAGTGCCTCGTAAGGAAGTTTTCAGAACTGGTTGTAGGAAAGGTTAGAACATGAATTTTGTGAAGTTTCTAGAATTGGCAGTATTTGAACCTAACCTATACCTTTCCAAAATCTTAAGTCCTAGTAGTTTATGAGTAGCTAGCTTGAGTTTTGTCCAGACAAGAAAACCTAACTACAGAAAGTCTGTGTGTTTGCCCGGGGTCACATAACAAACCAGTTCAAAGTTGGTCCTTGGTACATTTTTAGACTGCAGAGTCCCTTCATTAGTTATTTTTAAATGCTTCACAGAGATCATTTAAAATGATTTTATGCCCTAAAATTACCTGTCTGTGCTAATGTACTTGGACTTAATGCACTTACGCAGCAAACTATTTTCTGTCCCAAGTGTAATAGGGTAGTTTTTAAAACAAAACAAAACCGAAACAGAACTGAACGAGTTTCTTTCAACTGGTTTGAATGTGCCACCTGCTGTCCAAACTGGAGAAATGCCCAGTGATATAATAAGCAACTTGCCTTATCTAAGAGCCGCAATGGCTGTAGTAATACTAAGATAATGTAGATTCGCATGTCTTTTTAATTATACTCTAGTTATGCAGTTATATTTCACTCCATCCCCAGCATCTCAATCTCCGGTTACAGAAAAACAGACATTTGCAAATTAATTAAAATCATGGTAGATATCAGTAACTATCAGGCTATGATGCATTTTTCATAGATGCAGATTATCCAGTAATAAAATGCTTTCAGGCCGTGCGTGATGGCTGATGTGTGTAATCCCAGCACTTTGGGAGGCCAAGGCAGGAGGATCCCTTGAGCCCAGGAGTTCAAGACCACCCTAGACAACATAGCAAAACTCCATCTCTACAAAAAAGTTGACAGGTTAGCCAGGCATGATGGTCCAAGCCTGTAGTCCCAGCTACTCAGGAGGCTGAGGTGGGAGGATTGCTTGAGCCCAGGAGTTCGAGAGTGCAGTGAGCCTTGATTAAACCATTGCACGCCAACCTGAGCAACAGAATGAGACTGTCTAAAAAAAAAAAAAAAAAAAAAAAATGCTTTTAGGATTTCACACCCAAAATATTCTTTGCCACTTTAACTTCTGGTGACTTTCAGGTGATGAGAGAAGTCCAGAGCGCTCTGAGCACGGCCGCTGCCGATGACAGCAAGCTTGTACTGCTCAGCGCGGTCGGCAGCGTCTTCTGTTGTGGACTGGACTTTATTTATTTTATACGACGTCTGACAGATGACAGGAAAAGAGAAAGCACTAAAATGGCAGAAGCGATCAGGTATGTAAAAATGTTTTTTAAACGCTGGTTGGGTGCTTTGTTTTTGGTATACCAATCCTGATAGAATGGGCCTGACCAAGCCTCGAGAATAAAATATTCATCTTCTTCCATGGAGAGACACAAGCAGCCAAATCAATTAAATCATCTGTCTTTTCTATGGGCTTGCCATAAATTACTACTTGCCTTGGGCAAATAACTGATTTCAAGGTTGGTTTAAACCCAGCAAGTGTTCAGGGAATGTTCTCATGATTAGAGTATATGATCATGTGTAGACAGAGTTCCTATTATTTGTGCCATGAGTATGTTCTGTCTTCAATCCTTAAAGATCTCTTCCAAATAATAACTTAGCATTTGCTTGACTCCGAAGTAAATTGTCTAGGCTTTATGATGAGACACTTCCGTAACATCACATGGAGAGCTTTTTGGTTTTTGTTTTGTTTTGTTTTGTTTTGTTTTTAAATACAAGTAGCACACATTCTTGTTCAGGTTCATCCTAAATTCCAGCTGGACAGAGAACCAGATAGTGGGGAATAAAAAGCAGAAGTCCTCCTCCTCCTTTCCTCCCCTCAAGGTATCCAACATTCATTGGTGTGTCTTCCCCAACCTTTTTCTGAACATTTTGTTCTCATGTTGTTTAATTTTTTAGACTTATTTTTAAATTCACAAGTAGAAATTGTGTATACTTATAGCGTACAACATGGTGTATTGAAACACAAATACATTGTGGAATGATTAAATCAAGCTAGTTAACATACGCATTACCTCACATACTTACCATTTTGTGTGTGTGGTGAGAACACTTAAAATCTACTCTCAGCAATTTTCAAGTATAAAATACATTAACTATGGTCACCATGATGTAAAATAGATGTCTTGATCTAAGCATTTTCAAATATTTGTTTCATATATACACACAAATAATATCAATTTAGTTCTGTTGTTGCTTTGCAACTTGCTTTTTTCATGTGACAATATGACTGAGATGTTTCTGTTTCCTTAGTGGTTGGATTTTCCTCTGCTCTATGATAACAGTACAAAAAACTTTCTCTAAAACCATTTAATTCTGCTAACAGCATATCCCCTCATTTATCATGCTAATCACTCTATGTATAATTAGAAGTGTCTAATTTTTCAGAGGTGAATTTTATTTGAAATGGATGAAACCTAGTCATCAACCAGAAAGTTGGCTATGCTTCTCTACCCGCCTCCCTAAAATGACATATCCCCAGGTGGCCCCCATAAGCCCTTTGTGTTTGCCTTTTTAACTTACAGAGGATGACAAATGAAAGAAAACATAGACTTGCGGAATGGCAATAAAATAAGTTTGATCTTTTCCAAAATCCCAGATTTCTGGAGGGCTGAAGCTGAACTACTTTTGACAGTTACTAGGCTCCAGCTGAGCACTGCCCTTGGGGCACTGGGCTTTCTAGCACCTAAACCCTTCTAGAGCTTGCACAGCAGGATTGGTGTGGTGGGTGGCGGGGGGCTGTTTTTTCTGTTTTGGTGAGTCTGGGGGAGGCAGGGACGTCTTTCTTTGACGGACACCCAAGATGACTCTGATGGGCACTGCCCAAACAGCCCATCACAAGAGTCCTGCAACCCACACCTCTGGGTTGAAGGGGATTGCCCCTGTCTTTCATAACATATTTAATCATGTTCAGAATTACTGTATTTTCTCATATGATGTACACATGTGTTTAAGACGTTATCCCTTAATCTTTTGAAAGTTACCTTTTACAGGCTATCATATGATGTGTGTGTGTGTGTTTTTTTTTCAGAAGTAGTTTGAAATTTTATAGTCTAATCTTATTAAGTATTGTTTCTGATCTCCTAGGGGATTTCATCCCTGTGGTACACTAGGTGAGACCATCTTGTTCTCCAGTTTAAGATTAAACTGCTTGATCAGTATCATAAATCCTTGGCTGACTCGCAACACCTCTAAGACAGCTTCATTATTATCCATTCAGGGTGAATTCCATGAACTTAGCTTTTATTTTAAAAATACAAACCACCATGCCTCATGTGGTCACGTTGTATGTTCTCCATAATGTCCTGCTCAATGTACACATAATACTGTGCTATTTGGTAGCTCTGCAGTAATAAGAAAATCAGATGTGTCAGCCAGTGGCTTCTGGGTCCTGGCTCCGTTTTCCCGTGTAGACTTTTCCCTGGCTCCACTCGTGAGCCCTGCTAGTTCCTCGCCGGGTGCAGCTCACTCCTCCCTCCAGCGTTGAATTCCCTTGGACAGAGGCTGTGGACTTGTGGCGCTGGGATGAGTAAAAATAGAGGAAAGCTAGATCAAGTCAGGTTTAAGTGGAGATCTCCTTTGTTGAACTTTATGTCACTTTAAAAGTTCATTTTCGCCAGGCGCGATGGCTCACGCCTGTAATCCCAGCACTTTGGGAGGCTGAGACGGGCGGATCACGAGGTCAGGAGATCGAGACCATCCTGGCTAACACGGTGAAACTCCGTCTCTACTAAAAATACAGAAAACTAGCCGAGTGCAGTGGCGGGCGCCTGTAGTCCCAGCTACACAGAAGGCTGAGGCAGGAGAATGGCATGAACCCAGGAGGCGGAGCTTGCAGTGAGCCGAGATTGCACCACTGCAGTCCAGCCTGGGCAACAGAGCGAGACTCCGTCTCAAAAGAAAAAAAAAAAAAAAGAGTGAGATTCCTCTCAAAAAAAAGAAGTTCATTTTCATCAGTTCCCTGCTCACTCCACTCTCCCTACTCCCAACAAAAAGCTGGATTGATATTCTTGTGAAAAGCCAAGTCCTACCTTAGGAAAACCGACTTGTTTCTTCTTCATGTGACTATATTTTTGTCAATGTGAATTTTCCTTAATGTACTCTGGCAAGATAGAAAAATAATTAGTTACACCAAAGTCACTTAACCTTTCCTTTTCTTATTTGCATTTAAATTAATTTTTATATGGATAAAAGCTCTTCCTGTGTATATTTTTTCATTTCTCTGGTGTCTTGTCTCATGTTCCTTAAAACTTGGAGGCAAAGGACTTCATTGTAGCAAGTTTCCAAAGGAAAAGCGGGAAACAGGAAGATGAGGTTTCATATTAGGTCACCAGGTATCTAAAGTAGCTAACTTCGTTAGGAGGATTGGTGGTTTGCAGTTTGTAGAGTAATTGCAACAAAAATATTCTGCACATTGGTGATTAAAACAGAATTATTTCAAGTTCATTGATAGCGTTAGGCTTCTGAAGTCTGCCGGAACCAGTAGCTGCCACGGGGTGTCAAGGATCAGGAGACTTCTCTCCCCAGAAGCTAGGTTTCTTCTTCTCCCACAGAGGGAGACCGGGGGGCCTGCCCAGGCAGTGCCCCAGGGCCAAGAGGATTTGGGAGAGAACAAAGTGAGCCAGTAAACATGCCCCATGACCCTGACCTGTACCCCATTCAGTCCTTCAAATGAAGGTGCCATTCAAATGAGGGAGACCTCAGCCATGGAAGGGCAAGCACACTGGCTGCCCAACTTCAGGTCCCTGCTGCCTCCTTCTGCCCAGACATTCCTTTGACAGTCCCTACATCTTATGTGATTTTCCAACTGTTTGATGTCTCCAAATTAGTAAATGTCCTTTAAAGGAAGAGTTTTGTTTAATTATAAAGTCTTTTTAGACTAATTATATGGCAAATATCAACCTCCTTCCCTGCCATATACTTTGGAATTGAATTCAATTCCCAAGAAACAAATTTAAATTCAATACATTGCGTGGCACACATTTGAGTGTTCATACATTTTTATTTTAAGTTTAAAACACACTTGGTTGAAGCCCACAGAAGCAGGGGCTACTTGGGAGAGGACCATCCTAGGCCTGAAGGCAGCCCCTGCCTCGCCTCTGGTGCCTTCTGCCTTGATTTGCAGCTCCCTTGGTTAAGCCTTTATGGTCCTGGGAAGCTCTACTAGGCAGAGAAAGCATTTCTGTAAAGGTTTTCTTTTTTTAAAACGAAAAGAGTCTCTGTGTGTACCACATCCATTTCTGGCATCTCAGGGCTCACTATTCAGAATGGCCAGTTCCCATTCCCTAAAAAGGGAAGCTGGTCTTTGCTCCCGAGCATGCTGGAATTTTCATTCATTCATGCCCCACCCAGGAAGAGCCGCCAGCTGCAGGTGAAGTCACCATTCCAGGCAAAAGTACAAATAAAATTTCGGTTCCAAAAACAAGCCTTCAGCCTTTTGAAATCTAAGTTTTGACTTATCAATATTTATTAATATTGTAGAAGCAGATTTTTTTATACAAATATATGGGCAAGGGGGGCAAGGATATATGAAATAATTCCTTTTGCTGTTTCTCTATAGAATTATCTTCTTATTACCTTGATTTTTATCATCCCTTTTATGTTAATTTATCGCCCCATCCGTGGTTTCCAGATGTCAGCCTGGACAATGGCTATCACAGTTTGCCTTCTGTTCCGTGAGGCAGATGAAAGTGGAGCTACTCAGATTTGGAAACAGCTGCTCCTTATCATGGAGACAGTTCAGCAGTTTTACCTTTTCGTGAGTCATCAGTCACTGGGCCTAGGAAATGTATTTCCGTCTTGTGTCATTGACCCCAAATCCTCAAAAGACAACACAACTGAAATAGCTTCATGTAGTTCTTCTGGGCTTATTTCAAGAGTCTGCTTAAAAGGTTGTCTGACATTCTGTATCATTAAACCCCAGTGTGATCTTTCTAACAAAGCCTCAGGCTCTCTCATTTACAAAGACTTAGTGCAACTCATTCATCTGAATGAGTTAATTCTTGCTCAATGCAAAGATCCCACAAACCTTGGGGGCTAGGCTGAGGTCCAGCTGCTCAATTCTGCAATTCCTCACCCTCCTGTTCACACACACACACACACACACACCCTCCTCACTTCCCCAACCTGCCCCCTCCAAAAAATATGAGTCATCCATCAGTATCTCAGGGAGTTGAGCGGGGAGCTATCTCAGATGCTGAGTCATGATTTTCAGAGAAGATCTGAACAGATTGCTCTGGTTTTAAATTGCTGAACTGTAGAGAGCATCTAGATTGTTATTTTCAGTATTAAAGACGGGGGTCAGGTTTAGAATCCAGCAAGTGAGAAGCTGTCCTTACTCTGCACTTCTGATCTGGAACTCAGCCTGCACTAAAGGGACTATCTTGTGTTTATTCTTTTCTCTACTGTGTGAAATCATAAGAAACAACCTCTGAGCATAAAATCAGCTTCTAGTATTCGGGGGAAGAAAATGCACATTCCCAAAGTTTTATGACACCAAGCTACCCTACATTGAAAAGCAGCCTACTTTTCCAGCCTGATCTAAAGCAAATCCCAAAATAGCATTGGCTTGATTTATTAAACCTCCATCCTGCTCAAAGGTTGCCCCCCACCTGACCCCCTGTCCGCCGAACTCCTGCTGCAGCCATCCCCTCCAGCCCGCGGTGGAGCAGGATGTGGGTAAGGCCTGGGCCCTGTGCTGCTTGCTCTTCTTCTTTGCAAGTCTCCTGTCTTGAGCCAGCCTGTGAGACTCTTGTCTCCATGTCCCCCAGACTGTTCAGGCCTCTCGCACATAAATTCAGGAAGTAGCAGTTATTGCCAAATAATCCGTGAGCTGTCTGAAATCAGGAGCCAAGGCCAGACCCAGATCCCAGGGTTTTTGTGACCCCTAATCCACTACTATCCACTTAACAGCAGGCAGTATGAGGATGCCCTGGGCCAGATTTCCTCTGTGACAGCTTCTTGATTGGTCTTATAAAGCCCAGAATATGTATTGGGCTCTGAGGGAGGCCCAGTGTGTCTTCGAGGGAGGACAGGTTGGGGAGCAAGATGTGATGTTTATAGAACTCTAGAGCCACCTGCAAATGCCAGCGCAGCTCACGGCTGCATGTTACCCTGTGGCCTTCACGTAGGTCCTGTAGCGACAGCCACCACATGCGTGGGCTGCAGGCTGTCACCAAACCTTTACAACACGTTGTAAATAAGTCTAGGGTCCACAACTGCTGGGGAAGGCCTTAAACAAATCTCAAGTCTTCATGATTTCCGCAGCGTTTACATCTTGGTAAATTGAATTCCATAATAGACTTTTCCTTTGCTCAAATATGCAATGTTTGGAGTAATTCCCCATTTATTTTTCATTTTAGAAACTTCGTGAATACTTTCATTCAGTTTAAGAAGCCCATCATTGTAGCGGTCAATGGCCCAGCCATTGGGCTAGGAGCATCCATATTGCCTCTCTGCGATGTGGTTTGGGCTAACGAAAAGGCGTGGTTTCAGACACCCTATACTACATTCGGACAGAGTCCAGATGGCTGTTCTACCGTTATGTTTCCCAAGATAATGGGAGGAGCATCTGTGAGTACCTTAAAAAAAAAAATCATTCTAGAAAGCTTCCTGAAGAAATCTGGTTTGGTTATTGTTTTTCTAAAGCTCTACAGTGTGTCATTCTATGGGGACTTTCCATCATGTAGTTCAGATTTGGGTTCATAGACGTTGACCTTTTTTGCATCATTCCCTAGAAAAGGACTTCATTCATTGAGGAGCCTACCCTACCACTTTGCATAACTCACACTGATATCTGCTGTTAGTAAATATCCAGTCTGTAACCCAACCAACAATTTGTAATCGAAAAATTCTTCACCTAATAACTTAAAAGCTGCACTTTTAAGAGACAGCAATTTTAAGAGGGAGCAAAGTTACACAAGATTAGAGGGTTGTCTTCCATCTAATTGTGTGTTTTTACTTCTTCAGCTGTTTAATCCGTTCATTATAGTAGTTTGTGTTTGTATTGTAGCTTGTGATTTATCAAGCAGTTATTCACATCTCATTCCCTAGTCCTTGAAATAGGGCAGGAGGTGGTGTCACAGGTCAGGTTCTCCAGAAGCAGACACTGAGATGAGTTTGGCACATGGAGAATTGGCAGTCAGTACCTGTGGAAGGGATGGGGAGAAAGCAGGACCGGTCAGAGGATGAGGTCAAAGTGATACTGTGTCCATCATCCTTAGGTGTGGGATGCGCGGGAAGCATTGTGCCCTGGACGAGGTGGCTCCCTGCAGCTGAGGGCATCCCTAAAGGTGCCCTATGGCCATCTGCTAACAGCAGCACCCGTAGCCAGGCAGCCAGGCCTCCCCAGGAGGGATCATGGCAGCACAGTTCCATGTCCACCACAGTTCACCCCAGTGCCATTCAGATCATTCATGCAGCTTTTGGGGGTCAGCTCCTTCAGGTTCCAAGGGGCTTGCTTTCTGGGAGAAACTTGGAGGAAGAAGATTAGGCAGCAGTAACTTGCAGGCTGGAACCTGAAATGTTTAACCTGGATGTTACAATCAGTGGGTAAAAGTGTGATGAGAAAAAGGATATTTGGATCCTCTCATTACTTGTAGTGGGAAAAATAGTAACTTTACAGTAGAGAAACGTGGCAGGTACCACCTTGCTGAGTGGTCAGAGTTCACAGAAATGAGTGAGACAAAAGCCAACATGAAGCACTGAGGGGAACGCAGCCTTTGTCGCTGCGTGGGATTCCTCCTGCAGGTGCAGCAGCTCAGTGCCACATCATGACATTGACCATGAGGAACGTCAGGCCCAGACTGTCGGGCGGTCTGTGGACACCGCGCAGCGCTCCTCCAAAGCGCCAAGGTCAGAGAAGACGTGGAAAGACTGAGGAACCGTCTCAGACTGGAGGAGACCAAGGGGACATGACAGCTCAGAACATCAGGGACCCTGGATGGGCTCCTGGGTCAGCGAAAGGACAAGAGTGGGAAGGCTGGTGAAATTCACATCGTGTTTGTAGTTGAGTGAATAGCACATTGTCAGCGGCTTTGGTCATCCTAAGATGTTATGTGACGTTTTAACCCAGGGAGAGCTGTGTGAAGGTTTATGGGAACTCTGTACTACTTTTGTCATTTTTCCTGCATCTAAACGTTCTCGAAAACCAGAACATTTAAAATTAAGGAATGCAAGAGAGGAGGAGGAAGATGGGTAGGCCAGACCGTGGCCCCCAGTGCCACACTGGTCTCAGAGCTGCCCTGCTCCTCACCTTCTCACTCCCCAGGCTAGTTCCCCTCACCCGCAGCTCCCACCTCTGCTGGCCTCAGCAGCCACCCTAATGCTAAAACACCCATCCCCGAGGGCTCTGTGGCCTGCTCACTGTGTCCAGCTCACAGTCGCTGCACTTGTCCACTTAACTGCTATAGTTGGTCAGGGGAGGAACAAGCGGCACCGGCCTCCATCCCACTTCCCAGGCCACGTGTCCTTCCATATAAAGGTCTTTGTACTGTATGTGCTACAGATCAGAAGATGCTGCCCACCATCATGGAGCCACCTCCAAACTGGCACCTCTCAGGCCATGCCAGGGCCGTACCAGGCTGGCGGCTGTGGCAGGTGCCGTATGTGACTTAGCCACAGGACTCTGGGGTGCTGCCCCTTGACATGGTATTTGCTGTGAGGATGGTGTTCTGGTCACACGCAGCACCCTGAGGCACCCCATGCTGGTGTACTAGACCCTCCATAGCCACAGAGTGGTGCTGCCTGAGGATCTGCAGGTGGGACAGGCAGACCCAGACCCAGAGGGCGCGCCCACGCCTGTTGGAGCCGTCAGCCTGCTGCCCAGTGCCCACAGGCGGGTCCCCCTGGGAATGGTGCCTTGAGGGCCACTCACATTGGCATCTCCTGCTGGAAGGCTGGACGCTCAGTAGCAACAGTGGCTGTATCAGCTTTTGATAAATCAGAGATTGTGCTGTTGGGGCCCCTCTTGCCAGCCCTGGGTGGCCAGCGGCCACCAGCCGTCTCTCCAAGCTGTTCAGTGCCCACTCCATGGCGGATGCTCTCAGGTGGACAGTGTGAGACAGCAACCTGCACACTTCCCATTCCTCCACCCACCACACGCCTCTGTCCAGGACACCCACCCCTGCTGGGGGCTAGTGTTACTCTAACCTTGATCCACTTTTCCTCCTCACCAGGGGGTGACCAGGCGCATCTGCCACTGGGGACATTTTCCTCACCACGTTCTCTTCCAGGCCTGCTGGATGAGGCTCTGGTGAAGTTGCTGTCCCCTTTTTGGCTTGCCGACCCACCCACAGGCCACACTCGGTCACAGGAAGTCTCCCATGGCTGTAGGTGTCAGCTGAGGCAAGGCGTGGGTACACAAGGGTCTGGGGGTGATGCAGGGGTCTAGGCTGCCGGCCCATGCCCTCCGGAGCTTGCCAAGCCCAGCTGTGCATCCGCCACAGGCCCTGTCTGACCTTGCACCTGTGGGGCTGGTGGAAGTCAGCTCGTGCCGGCCACTTCCCACGTGTGGTCATATGGGGTCCCGTGATCAGGTGCTCTGCCTCTCCCAGTCCCAGTCAGCGCTCCAGGCTCACCCTTCCGTCCTGTGGATGGCCCCACCGACTGTGCTGCCCTCCTCCCTCTGGCACTGGCCACAGGCTCTATATGCATCTTGTCCCACCCCTCCCCACTCAGCCCTGGTCTTTCAGCCTCACTCAGCAGGGCCCCCACCTCCCTCATGCTTTCAGTAGCCATCCCAGCAGCCGGGTCAGACCATCTCCTGGGAACCTACCAGGGGTAAATCAGTATCCCAGGAGTTGCTCCTACATCAGTGAACTCTCCTGTCCTACTTGTGGTTGGGCTCCAGGTCAGGCGCCCTGAGAATCCAGACCCTCGTGTCATCTCACAGCTCCCATCTGCACCCTTGGCTGGGCTGTGCGGCCCCTTTCAGGGAAGAGGCGAGTTACAGGCCTGATGCCAGGAGAGGGGATGGGGCAGGTTTTGGGGGGCCAGTGTTGCCTTGCTGAGAGATGTTTGCCTTACCTTCTAGCAAGGTGGGCTTGCATGTTCTAATAGGGATGGGTGGGCCATGTCCGTAGGCTCAGGGGTTCAGAGGAAGCTGGAGTTCAAAGTTGGGGGCATTCACCCAAAAGCACCCATCGCAGGTTCTAGGGTACCTCCCCACCCCTCGCAAGCTGACAGACCTTCCTCCAGTGGCTGATGAATCTGGGTAGAGCTTGACCACTCCTGCTGACAAGCCCAAGGGGTAGAGCCAAGTCTCAGCCCTCCCTGCCTCTTGCTACTGGCTGCCCCTCTGCTTGCGCCCATGGTGACAGGCAGTCCCTGTCCCTCAGCTGTAAGAGTGTTAGCACGCGGACGGTCCCCTGTGCTGGGTACTGTGGCTTCTCCACCTGGCCTGTTAGGGGTGGTCCTCATTGCCAGATGGGGAGCCGTGCGGTTTCTGAATCCCTCTTCTCACCCTCGCTTTGTCCACACTCCCCCCGTCACAAGATGGTTTCTCTGGAAGCTAAGATGGATTTGGGAAGCAGGGTCTGGTAGATTAGGTGCCAGTGTCCCTGGAAGGGCAGAAAGGAAGCAGGATTGGGCAGAGCTGACTGACAGAGAGCTCTGGAACCATGTGGCCTCACAGCGGTTCCGGGTGCCCCACTGCAGTTGGCCGTGGGGTCGGTGGCCCTGGGAAGAGCGGTCCATGGGGGAGGCCCTGAGCTCTCGGAAGAGTGGTCCATGAGGGAGGCCCTGAGCTCTCTGTTGCTTGCTGACAGCATTTCCCACAGCAGGCAGCTTGCTGGGGTGGGGACGTGAGTGGCTTCTCCAAGGCGTTTGCTTTGTCCTTTACACCGTGCTGCACACACCGGACACCACCAGACTCCCATGGTAAAGAGTCATGAGTTCATCATGGCAATTACTGTAAACCACGCTCTGTCCTGCCAGTTACCCTGTCCCAGCAAGAAAGAATCCTCATCCTCCAGAACATCCCATGAAGCTCATTTTGAGTTATTTATCCTAAGGAGGTTGAGATCTGGGGTTCTGACCCCTCCCAGTGTATGATCTACGTAGTTGTGTGGTGTCAGTGCAGATGTGGGGCAAATACTAAACCAGCTTGATGTTCAGACACATTTTGGCAGTGGAGCCCTGGGGCTGAATGCTGCTCAGGGGCAGAGGTCTCAGAGCTTACCATGCCCAGAAAGGGCCGTGAGGCTTGAAGTCATTACAGAACGAACGCCTGCCGTCTGGTCAGCCTGTTTCTCCCACTCTACGAGCCTTGACGGATCTTTACTTTTCGCTTTGCCTTGAAATGTACTGGTGCCTCTTGAGCTGCTGTTTTCAACTGGGCAATTTTCACCCCCCGACCTCACCCCAGGGGACACATCTGGGGGGCAATGTCTGGAGACAACTTGGTTGTCACACATGAGGTGGCTGTTAGCAGAGGCTGGGGTACTGCTCAGCACCCTCCATGGTACATGGGACAACCCTGCTCAGCACCCTGCATGTAGCACACAGGACAGCCCCCACACCCAACAACAGGCCAGCCCAGAATGTCCCTAATGTCCAGGGCGAGAAAGCCTGCTCTGACTCCAGAGCAAAGAGCCCGCATTTCACTCAGCATGAGTTCTGCACTTTCTGAGAGAGTATTTGACGAAGCCTGTCTACAGAAAGTGAATAAACGCTGTTCATATGACTTGTGTTGTGACAGTCTTGTTGGAAGTGACTATGTAAATGATGCCGTTCCTTTCATGAGCCTTCGGTGCATTTCAGCTTTCAGCAGCCTGAGTTAAGACTGGGACAAGTGTGGTTTTCCCCATTTTGCATGTGCAGAGCTCTGCCAGGAGGATACGCAAAAGGAATCACATTATCAAGATAAAAAGAACATGCAAATCATGCAGGCCGTGGGGCCTCTCCTTTCTCACAGTGTCTACTGCAGGCCCTCAGCTGTAGGCACGGCTATGTAAATCTGCCGAGAGTCTCTTCTAGTTTAGCCTTCCTAGTGCCCGGTAGACATTCATGGAATGCACAGAGGATGGCACAGTCCGACGCCCACAGGCTTCCACGTGGAAAGCTTGCACCTCTTGGGCCTGCTGAGGTGTGACGCTGGAGAATGCCCAGCGCGTACCTGAGGGCCTTACCCAAGGTCGCACCTTCAGAGCTGCCTCTTACGGACTTCACAGACTGGCCTGAGGGAGCAGGTGGTAAAACCTCTGCCACAGCCGTCCCCATAAGGCTGAAGATTCCTGGATCCTGTGCTCATACTGGGCCAGTTCCCTTGCCACCCCTTCTGCTGTACTCTGGCTGAACTAAAAAGACATCTCTATTTAACTTTCGTCCGGCATTTCCCATTTCTCTGGATGGTTACACGATAGCTTTTTTTAAATAATCGGACAACGTTGACCACATCATGGGGTGGTGTAGGTTGTCTACAGGGAGTCCCTGCGCACTCAGCCATCTCAGATCAACGTGCTAGCTGGTCAGGTTCCCAATGACTGCGTCTGTATGAATCTTACTCGGGTAGAAGTTTAAAACCTCTCATTTTAGAACTACTGAAAATAGTGTGTTTATATAACAATATGCTCACGCAAATTGAGTAGATTTAATCCTCTAATGCAGATCTTACCAAGGGAGTTTGAGTAGATTTAATCCTATGATACAAATCTTACCAAGGGAGATTGAGATTTAATCCTATGATACAAATCTTACTGAGGGAGATTGAGTAGATTTAATCCTCTAATACAGATGTTACCGAGGGAGATCTGTTGTTGTTTTCTTGGGTGAGTTGTTCAAAGCAACTCACTGGCCATGTTTAAGTAGAAAGCATTAGCGACCTAGCGTCAGCCTTGTCATTTTTGCTCTTGAGTAAATTGAGAGATGCCCTTGGTTGTCCTGCACATCCAACCACCTGGAGTGGAGAACACCAAAGGTAGGGAAAGGATCTCCGGGGATGAGCAGGCACGGAGCCTGTGGGGCTGGGGAGGAAGACCGGCTGCAGTCGGTGAGTGCTGAGCAGAGAGAAGGGCCATTCTGGCTGGCGTCAGGCCCAGGAGAGTCAAGAAAGGGGGATGAAAGGGAGACACACAGGGAAGAGAACAGTAGTGGGGCTGTAAATTGACCTCCAGGTAGCAGGAAATAAAATTGGAAGAACTGACTAGGACAGACAGCCAGGGCCCTGCAGGAAGGGCTGGAGAGGAAACCTGAGGACACCTGCCCTTCATGATCCAGCCAGGCACCAGGCCTGGCGGGGTCACTTGCCTCCGCTGCCCAAGTTAAGGCTCTGCTAAGCTGGTCCTGAGAACATGCTTCATGCTTAAATGCAGGCATTTGACTGTAGTGTCCTCACTGTATGCTGAGAATGAAAGAAACACAGTCTGTGAAAGGAAAACCCCGACAGCACAGAGCACTTCCTGTGGCGGCAGCACGCCAGGAGTCCCGCTCCCTTTCCTGCTGCGATTGGGTCTGCCGTTAGAAGAACTGTCAGAACCACTAACAGTGAGATCTGGTCACATTTCTAAATCTATTGTTTATGGACCGTCTTTTCACTGAGAAGAAGCTGTTCAATTCAGGGGTTCCTAGAACTTCTCCAGACTCTTCAGAAACTCATGCCTTTGTCCAAGCTGTAGCTCCAATGACAGACTCAAGTTTGGGTGATCATTAAGAACCTTGCAAACCCTTGGGAGGAGCCTGTCCCCAGCCCTGTTTCCCAGCTTCTGCCTGTATGGGGGGGGGGGGGCAGTGAGTCAGCCACGTGTTTGCTTTGCCACCTCTGCCTGTGTGTTCTCCAAGCTGTGGGTTTCACATGCAGTAAACGGCATCGAGACATTGACAGTAGGTGTATGGGCAGTCTTACACTGTCTCAGCGACTTCAGGGCCTTTTCTCTCTTTAGTGATTTTGCCTCTTTTGGAAATGGAAGCCACCGACTGAAATTGTGTTTTACCAGAGGCCCAGCAGCTCATAGTCAAGGCTTTGTGACCATCAGAGTTGTTAGGAAGGTTAACCAGGCAAGATAAACGGCAGACCAAAAACTGTCCCATCAGACCAGTGTGGAGTTTCTTTATCAGACATGTATGTGCCCCTTCCCGCCTCATCTTGGCATCTGCGAGCCTGTCATCTGAGTGATGTAAAGTCCATATATGTTGTGCTGAAACCTTAAAAGTGATCTAGTTAAGTGTCATGTATTAAAAAATAAAGTGATCTAGAATCCAAGACAAGGTTAAAATTAATTTCATATATACACATATATATATTTTTTTAAAGAAAAACTAATGTTAGCTTTCTCCATTGAGCCATGTGAGGTAACTATAGCCAGCCCCTCTCAAGCAGATTATGGTAATTTTTTGACACATTCAAGCCCTAGATAGTTCTGTCTTTTCATATCCAAGCAATGCAAGGCAGCCTCCAAGATACACTCTAGCAGAAACAGTCACTGCCATTAGAGTATTTTTTGTGTCTAATTCACCATTGGCCTCCCAGATAAAGAAAAACGTTTGGTAGGAGTTCTATGCCTGGTTCTAATCCTTAAAATTATAAATTGCCTAACTTTGCATATGCTGATTTTCCCGGGATGGTTTTGTGTGTTAAAAGAGCTCCCACATGGGAAGGACCAGCATTAGGGGGAGGAAGGCAGATGGAGGAGAGGAAGTTAAACCAGTAACTTTTAAATGAATGGCAAAAGACCTTTTCTATTTTAGATTTCTTTACTGAGTCCCTGTAATTCTGCAGTAGGTTGTAAGATGACTTTTTTGCATTCCTTTTTAAGAAAAAAATCAGCCCGATATATTCCTTTTCCCCCTGCCCAGTGGACAGCACCTTGCACAGGGTCTGTTCCCAGCGGCCACTGAAGGATGTGCCGCATTTTCCCCGCGGGGCGGTGTTTGTGAACGTCTCTCTTTGGTGTGGATGTGAAGGGATGGGTCTTCCCCGCCCACCTCCCACCACAATTCATATTACATCCACTCTTCTTCCTTGCAGGCAAACGAGATGCTGCTCAGTGGGCGGAAGCTGACGGCACAGGAGGCGTGTGGCAAGGGCCTGGTCTCCCAGGTGTTTTGGCCCGGGACGTTCACTCAGGAAGTGATGGTTCGCATTAAGGAGCTTGCCTCGTGCAATCCAGTTGTATGTCTACTTGCTCCTATTACACATGTAACTTTTTAAACCATAGAACCTTTCCCCTCAGAGAGCTCACACATTTGAGATTATTCCTGAGTCCTTCACATTTGTCCTCAGCAGAGCACCTTCCCGTGAAGTCCTGCCAGAAGATACTGCTGCCACCACTGCCCCCATGCACACCTTGCCTTCCCTTTGCAAATACCCAAGAACCACAGAAATGAACTTCAGTCTGAAATGTCAGCAAGTTAGCAAATGTCCTGTGAAAATCACCAACTAACATGGACCTGACTCTTTCCTGGGTCCAGAGCCTTTCAGCCACATTATTAGCTTCTCCCCGCTTTCCCTCAGGGGACCTAAGTTGTTTTTATTGTTGTTGTTGTTGTTGTTTGTGAGATGGAGTCTCACTCTGTCGCTCAAGCTTCAGTACAGTGGTGTAATCTTGGCTCATTGCAGCCTCAACCTCCCGGGTTCAAGTGATGCTCATGCCTCAGCCTCCCTAGTAGCTGGGACTACAGGCTTGCGCCACCACGCCTGGGTTATTTTTTATTTTCATTGGAGACGGAGTCTCACCATGTTGGCTAGGCTGGTCTCGAACTCCTGACCTCAAGTTGATCCACCCACCTCAGCCTCCCAAAGTGCTGTGATTACAGGCATGAGCCACTGCGCCCAGCCTCCTAAGCTTTTGTTTCATAAATGTGCTGAATAGGCCAGGCACAGTGGCTCCTGCCTGAAATCCCAGCACTTTGGGAGGCCGAAGAGGGCAGATCACTTGAGGTCAGGAGTTGGAGACCAGCCTGACCAACGTGGCAAAACCGCATCTGTACTAAAAATCCAAAAGTTGGCCAGGCTTGGTGGTGCGTGCCTGTAATCCCAACTACTCAAGAGGCTGAGGCAGGAGAATCGCTTGAACCCGGGAGGCGGAGGTTGCAGTGAGCAGAGATCACGCCACTGCTCTCCAGCCTGGGCAACAAAGCAAGACCCTGTGTCAAAAAAAAAAAAAAAAACAAATAAATTGTTTTCTTAAATGTGTGTTTTGTTTTGTTTTGTTTTGTTTTTTGTGAGGCGGAGTCTCGCTTTGTCGCCCAGGCTGGAGTGCAGTGGCCGGATCTCAGCTCACTGCAAGCTCCGCCTCCCGGGCCCACGCCATTCTCCTGCCTCAGCCTCCAGAGTAGCTGGGGCGCCCGCCACCGCACCCGGCTAATTTTTTTGTATTTTTAGTAGAGACGGGGTTTCACCATGTTAGCCAGGATGGTCTCGATCTCCTGACCTTGTGATCCGCCCGCCTCAGCCTCCCAAAGTGCTGGGATTACAGGCGTGAGCCACTGCACCCGGCTGAATGTGTTTCTAACAAAATTGCATTTGGCTAATTATAAGATACGAAATGTTTAATATTAACTGACACGACTCCCATCTAAACTGTCCCAGGCAGACAAGCAACCCTCATTATGAAAATTACATTTTGTTTAGAAATATTCCCTCAACAGGCATCCTCAGAGCTTTCTGGGCATCAGCAGAGCAGACGTCCAGTTCGGGGGTCCACGCCAGTGTGTGGCAGTATGCAGCGCAGGCTGGATGCCAACAGCCCAGCTCTCCTTTGAAATGAGCCATTTTGAAGTTAAGAATGTACCCAGTGCCTAGTGTGAAATGTGCTTTATACATATATTAGGCCTAACATATTGTGAGAAAATGTCTGGTAACCTTTTGAACAGGTGATTGTTGGAATTGGACGATTGCCTCCATAAATGTGGAGGCACAAGGGGCCCGTGTCTGCCCGCATGCACCCTGCTAACTAGCTCTTGTTTTCTGGTGCAGGTGCTTGAGGAATCCAAAGCCCTTGTGCGCTGCAACATGAAGATGGAGCTGGAGCAGGCCAACGAGAGGGAGTGTGAGGTGCTGAAGAAAATCTGGGGCTCGGCCCAGGGGATGGACTCCATGTTAAAGTACTTGCAGAGGAAGATCGATGAGTTCTGAGTGTCGGGCTGCCCACGGGTGACACCGGGATCGGGCTGAGCAGAACGTCACTGGCTCCAGTTGCCCTGATCCATTCTCACAGCCTGAGACAAGCTCACCCGTAGCTTACGCTTGGAAGCAGGACAGGGAACATCCACGCTATTTATTATCAAGGAGTTTTAAAGTACTGTAACCTTAAATAACTACAAAGCTTCTTTGTCCAAACGTCATTATTTTATACTTAGATACACGCAAGTGTAAAAGTATAAAGATGGGCACTAGACTGCTCTTAGAAGCTCTAATTTGTGTTCTCTTTGGCTAGTACTGTATAAAAACAGAATTGTGTTTTATTGGTTTTGGATGACAGAAAAGTCTGGAATAATGTTTGTTTTCCTCATTTCTTCCTTCTAGAACACAGAATCTACAGGGGTATTAGCCAGCCTCACCTGCCCTGCCCCACATAGAGACACGGTGATCTGAGGCGTTGGCTTTTTCTCTAAGAAGGTACAGATACCTCAGATTCGGGAAACTCTAAATCGAAAGACTTAGCTTCTAGGATAAATACTTCGGATGAAAAATCCACTGAGAAGCTTACCCCCAAACCAGACATATGCTTAGGATTCAGGCCGAGATATCAGTTGGTTTCCGCTTCTTTTTTAAATATGTCCAGTTCTTACCCAGTTAACATGAAGAAACCGCTGTCTCTAGAAGAAAGCTTGTTTTGCAGTATTAGTGAATCACTGAATAGCTTAAGTATGACTAAGTTATAAGTTAGTCTTTAGTGGGTTTTAAATAGTTTTCTGACCCTTCTGAAAATAACTACATAAGTGCTTCTTGTTGCTGGGTGAGAAATACTACTTTATAGACAGTTTTGGTTTTCTATTTGCAGATATGATTGATGTATTACACCAAAATAAAATATTTTATGTTTATAAAATGTAATTTTAGGTTCACTTAGAATATATTTTATTTAATAAGTTAAAATTCTTTTGGCACACTATTAAATGCAAAAACTCCTTTCAGAACAAAAAAGAACTACCTTATATTCAACATTTAATGTTCTTGGTCTCTGCTTTTACGTCTCTACAGTATACTGAGTTCAGTATGGTGTCCAAGAGTGCCCTGTGTGGATAGACACGTGTGCTCCTTCCAGGAGTGGGTACTGATTCCAGACTCCAGATGCCTTAGTTAGGCTTCTGAGCTTGCAATCATATTGAATGTATGAAGAGCGAAATAAAATCAAATTCTTATTTTTGTACAGTTTTGAAGTTTATACTTAGAACTGACCACCTCCCCGGCCACGTGGAGAGCTGTACAGTGTGTAAATCTGCCTTTATCTTGGATTGATTAGTACAGTATTTTTGCATCTGTGGGACCTACCTTTTCGTTCAGTAGTTTGAACTATATATAAACTGTACAATCTGTAAAGTTTTTATAGAATAAATATTCAGCTGTGAAAACTGGTTAAATAAAACTAATATTTCTTAACACATTTGAAATGTTTCTCTGATTCTTGTGAGATTTCTCCTGAGATGTTTTCCCTCTTTGTGTGTGTGTGAAATATACATGTGTGTGTGTGTGAAATATACATGTGTGTGTGTGTGAAATATACATATGTGTGTGTGAAATATACATGTGTGTGTGAAACATACATATGTGTGTGTGAAACGTGTGTGAAACATACATGTGTGTGTGTGTGAAATATACGTGTGTGTGTGTGAAATATACGTGTGTGTGTGTGTGAAATATACATATATGTGTGTAAAGCATCTGTACAGTGTAATGGAATGAAACCCTGCATACTATCACCTGGGCAGGACCCACAATTTGACCAGTATCCTGCCTGGTCACCTTCACCCAGGTGACCATTTCCTGAATTTGTGTCCATCATCCACTTCTCCTTCAAAGAACTTATTCCTAAAATAAATTACTTTTCTACATATTTTTAACCTTTATATCACAAAAAAGCTTCTGTGACTGACTGCATTCAGTGTTAACATTTTCTCTTACATAGAGTTGTAACTTACGCCTCTTCTACCCAAACCTGTCATGTGGCTATTTTCACTCCTGTTTTGCAGATGAGGAACCTGAAGAATTAAACACATGCCCGAGGTCACGTAGGTAATTTGATCAGGAGTAGCACCAAGCTTTTATCCAAGGTCGATGTGGCAAAGCACATATTCTGACAAAGACACCAAGATGTCTGTTGTAGAATTTACAAATAGGGAACCAAGTAAAATCTCCATCATCTGAGACTTTGCATCCTCTGGGGCTTGTGAGCCACCTCCCCTTTTTCTGAAGCAAATCTTCCACCTCTCAACTTCTTGCACAAGAACTGAACCCAACTAGAAGTAGCACTGGCGACAGCAGTGAAGTTCTGTTTTGTGCCCCGTGTGGGTGAGGAGGAAGGGAAATGTGACTGCTCAGGTGGGTGCAAGTCTCGGTCCAACTTTAGAGGAGAATTTGACAGTAACTGTCAAATACAAAAAACCCAGACCCAGCAACTCCATCTATAAGGATTCATCTTAAGGAACGAGTAGTAGGAAAGGTAGGAAATAGGAAAATAAAGATATGTATGCAGTTAAGTTCATCTCAGGATTGTTCCTGACAGTGAAGCATTGGAAACTGCATTCATGTTCATCAGTAGGGTTTTGGTTAAATAATTGTGCACCACCACCACAGTGGAATACACATTTATTGAAAAAGAATGTTGATGAAATCTTAGGTTTAAAAAAAAAAACTATGCTTTAAAAAACTTTTCAGGATATGCATGAAAATATATTAACTTGTATATATATCAAGTTCTCTCCTCTAGAGCTTCCTAGCTCCTCGGCTTAAGACTGCTCAGCCCCTCAAAGCCAAAGTCGGGAGCCTGTTACCTCTGAGATCCAGAGACAGGCACAACACCCAGGCGGCCTTGCTTCCTCAACCATGAGTGTAACAGTGACGGTGGCACTTACACTGCAGTGTAGACCAGGCTCACTTCAAGACACTTGTCCATTTGCTCATTCAGGTTTTTGAGATTATTTTGCAGAGAATATTAATGTAATACACGTTAATACGCTCTTCCCAGATCCACTCACTGAGCCCATCTGGTGGCATCTCTGTACCTCTCCTGTAGCTCATGGCCTTCCTGTCCTAGCATCACTCTATAAAATGAGAGCTCTCAAAAAGTCTTTAGGCAGGCTGATTTAGTTTGTGATGTCCCCAGCAAAACTAGTGACAGCTACAGAAATGAGAAGAACCCAGAACTCTGACAGTCTTGGAGGGAAAGGCGTGCCAACTACGTAAACGGGACTGTAGATGGCCTCAGACTGGGGCTGCTCCCATTCTCTCACCCCGTATTTGGTCAAGAGGGAGTGAGGGGTGCCCCCAGTCTCTGGGCACAGCAGGTGCGTAGGGGGCTAGGGCCAGCCTCATGGCCAACTCCCTCTCTTGTTGGGCCCCATCAGAGGCTCCAACCCACTTGTACACTACTTACTTGTTACACTAGTATGAACATACTCGTTCGTACTTGTAGACCATCAGACTCGTTAATACTCGTTATACGAGTATGAACAAGCGTTACAGCTTCTCCAAAAGAAGAAAATCAAGTTCTCTCCCCTAGAGGTAAATATAAATATTTATAAATCTTCTAAAAGAAGAAAATATATTTTCTGTGAGTTGCAAGAGAATTGGCACCTGCCGTATAGTGACACACAGCTTAAGAGGGAAAAACCCTGGGACAGGGTTCTGTCATTGCCTTAGGGAAACTCAGTCTCTGCTTTTCCCAGATCTACTCACTGAGCCATCTGGTGGCCTTTCTGTACTGACCTCTTCTGGAACCAACTTTCCCCGGCTCGTGGCCTTCCTGTCCTAGCGTGCAGACAGCTTTCTGAGACTTTTCTGACACAATAGCCCCAGGTCTGTGCCCCACCAAGTGTGAGAAGCTGTTTCCAAGCTGAAGCTTTTCAAATGGACTCCAGGACATGCCAGGGAGTCCTGCCCTCTAGAGGAAAGGAGAGACTCGGGCAGGTGAAAGCACTTCTCTGGGAACATGAGGCCCTGGAGTACAGCCGAGAACTAGGGAGGAGAGATCGCTGATGTTTCATGCACCAGTTTAACTTTACATGTGAAGAAACCGAGGCCCAGAAGAGTCAGGCAACCTGCCCAGCATCACACAGCCTTTTGGTGATGTCGCACCTGGGAAGAGAGGTCTACACTCCACTGCTCTATGCACTCTTCCCTTGAGTGAGAAGGCGAGGAGGGGACCAATGGCCTGCAGTGTTCAGCCCATCCTGACATCCCATAAGCCTGTAATTCTCTGCAAGTGAGAGTGGTGGGGCAGCATGGCAGAACGGGTGGTTCCAGCCTGCTCAGTGGCTCTGGATTTAGGGTTATTTTCAAGTCAAGGCTAAACTTACCAGGTAATTCTGATGGTCTACAAGCTTTCTGCCTCTGTAAGAGCTGGACCAGCCCACCGAGCTTCCTCAATACTAACTAGCATTTAAAAATAAATACCTTCACTATTTGGCAACAGGGGAAAGGCTGACTATATCACAGGAATCCTCTCCCTCTTCCCTAGGGAACATTCTGACAGTGTGTCTGAAGAAGGCAACGAATGTCTGCTTTGGTGAAAATGACATTCAATGATTTCAACCCAGGTTTAAAATTTACTTTTTTGGCAGGATAAAAGACTAGCATTTCAAAGTTTAAAATCTGTTTTATGAGCTTAGAGTCATAAGCAGTTAAATGGCTAATAAATGGTTTAATACAGGCATTAGAATAAAAGCTAAGATCTAATGTATTTAACATGAATTCTTATTTTCCTAAATTTTATATGCTAAAACTGGGCAAATTATATACATATCTATTTATATCACCTAGATGGAACACACTGCATAGGACAACTAGACAGAGGATCAACAAAGAAATAGAAGACTTGAACATTTTAAACCATCTAGACCTAACACACCTATACAACCCTTCATCCAACAAGAGCAGAGTACATATTCTTCTCAAGTGCACCTGGGACATTCTCCAGGATACATCATATGTGATGCAATAAAACAAGAAAAAAGTCTTAAAATCTTTAAATGATTAAAATCATACAAAGTATGTCCTCCAACCTCAATGGAATGCAATGAGATATCAGTAACAAAGAAATGTGGAGAATTCAAAAACATGTGGAAATTAAACAACATTCCTAAATAACAAATGTGTCAAAGAAGGAAACCACCAGAGAAATTAGAAAATATTTTGAGATGAATGAAGATGAAGACACAACATAACAAAATTTATGTAACGAATTATATAATAAAACATCTATATGAGAAAAGTAGATGCTAAATCAATAACCTAATCTTCTACCTTAAGAAACTAGAAATAAAGAATAGCAAACTAAACCCATAGCAAGTACAAGGAAAGAAATGAAGATTAGAGTAGGAATATGTAAAATGAAGTATAGAAAAATAGTAGAAAGAAAAATCTATGAAACCTAAAGTCATTTCTTGGAAAAGATCAACAAAATTAACAAATTTTGGTTAGACTGACCAATGAAATAAGAGAATATTCAAATCACCAAAACAGAGACACTACTACCAACCTTACAGAAATAAAAAGAACTGTAAGAGAGTACTATGAGTAATCGTATCCCAACAAATTAGATTAGCTAAATGAAATGGACAAATTCCTAGAAAGACACAAACTATTGAAATTGACTCAAGAAGAAAGAAAAAACTAAAATAGACTAAAAGATGGAATCTGCTGTCAAAAGAACTTTCTGCGAAGAAGAGCCCAGCACTACATGGCTTCACTCATAAATTCTGTCAAATGTTTAAAAAGGAACACAAACTCTTCCAAAAAGTAAGAGGAGCGAATGCTTCCTTACCTCTGTAAGTCTAGTGTTGCCCTAATACCAACACCAGACAAAGCCATCACAAGAAAACTATAGACCATGTAGATTATCTATTTATGTTGACATTTTTTATTAATACAAATGCAGATATTCTCAATGAAATAATCTGACAACATATAAAATTTATATGTACACCATTACCAAGTAGGATTTATCCCAGGAATGCAACGTTGGCTCAACCGAAATCAAAAATCAATGAACACAATATACCATATTAATAAAAGATAAAATCATATATCTCAATTTAAGAAAAGTGTTTGACAAAATCCAACAGCCATCACAATGAAAACACACAATAAACTAGGAATAGAAAAATTTCCTCAACCTCATAAAAGGTATCTATTAAAAACCCACAGCTAACATTATACTTAATGGAGAGACTAAAAGCTTTTACCTTAAAATCAGTAACAAGGCAAAACTGTTTGCTATTGCCACTTTGATTCAACGTTGTACTGAAAGTTCTAGTCAGAGCAATTAGACAAGAAACAGAAGTAAAATGCATCCAGATTTGTTGAGGAAAAGGTAAAACTATTTGCAGATAACATGATTTTAAATATAGAAAATGCTAAAGAAGCCACAAGAAATTATTAAAACTAGTAAGTTCAGTAAGGTTGCAGGGTATAAGGTTAGTTTACAAAAATTAGTTCTATTTATAAACACTAACAATAAATCATTTGAAAATGAAATTAAGAAAATTCCTTTTATAATCAAAGCAGTATAAAATATTTAGGAATAAATTAACCAAAGAAGTACAAGTTGGCCAGGCATGGTGGTTCACGCCTGTCATCCCAGCAGTTTGGGAGGCCAAGGTGAGCAGATTACCCTGAGGTCAGGAGTTTGAGACCAGCCTGGCCAACATGGTGAAACCCCATCTCTACTAAAAATTACAAAAATTAGCTGGCGTGATGCCGCATGCCTGTAATCCCAGGTACTTGGGAGGCTGAGACAGGAGAAACACGTGAACCCGGGAGGCGGAGGTTGCAGTGAGCCAAGATTGCACCACTGCACTCTAGCCTACGGGACAGAGCGAAACACCTTCTCAAAAAACAAACAAAAAAAATGAAGTGCAAGCTTTATGCACCAAAAACTACAAAACATTGCTGGAAGAAATTAAAGAAGACAAATAAATGAAAATACGAATTGGAAGACTTAACATTTTTAAGCTGGTAAAACTAAATTTACAGATTCATTGAAATCCCTATCAAATTCTAGTTGCCATTTTGGCAGAAGTGAACAAGCTGGTCTTAAAATTCATATGGAAATGGAAGGGGCCCAGAATAGCCTAAACACACTTGAAAGTGAAGAGCAAAGTTGCTCTTTCTGGTTTCAAAACTTACTACAAAGCCACAGGAAAATCGAGATAATATGGTACGAGCATAAAGATAGATGTAGAGATTGGCTGGGCGCGGTGGCTCACGCCTGTAATCCCAGCACTTTGGGAGGCCAAGACAGGCGGATCACGAGGTCAGGAGATGGAGACCATCCTGGCTAACACGGTGAAACCCCGTCTCTACCAAAAATACAAAAAATTAGCCGGGTGCGGTGGCGGGCACCTGTAGTCCCAGCTACACGGGAGACTGAGGCAGGAGAATGGTGTGAACCCGGGAGGCGGCGCTTGCAGTGAGCCAAGATTGCACCACTGCACTCCAGCCTGGGCGACAGAGTGAGACTCTGTCTCAAAAAAAAAAGATAGATGTAGAGATCAATGAAACAGAATTGAAAGTCCAGAAATAAACCCATACATCTATAGTCAACTGATTTTCAACAAGAGTGCCAAGACCATTCAATGGAGAAAGAATAGTCTTTTCCACAAATGATGCTGGAACAACTAGATATCCATATGCAAAAGAGTGAAATTGGACACTTATCTCATACCATATACAAAAACTAAAGTGGATCAAAAACCTAAATGTAAGCATAACATTCTTAGAAGAAAGCATGGGTGTACAACTTCATGATCTTGGATTAGGCAACAATTTTCATTAGATATGGTATATTTTAGCTCAAAATATTAATAGATACAGTCAACAAAAATGGACTAAATTCTTCTGTGAAAGACAAATATTTTCAGGCTGTACTCAAAATGTATTGACCTAAAGGTACATATATGCTGTTGACAAATAAAAAACCACACATCTGAAACTGAAAAGTTGAAAGTAAAAAGGTAGAAAATATATACTGTGCAAATGATAACCAAACAAAAGCTGGTGTAGCTATACTAATATCAAAATATCTATTAAAGCAAAAGCATGCTTGGCAACAAAAAGACAACCCAAGTTTTTAAATGGGCAAAGGATCTTAAAAGACATTTCTCCAAAGATATATGAATGACCAATAACCACAAAGATGCTCTGGCCGGGCACAGTGGCTCAAATATGTAATCCCAGCTCTTCAGGAGGCCAAGGTGGGAGGATTGCTTGAGGCCAGGAATACAAGACCAGCCTGGACAACGTGGCAAATCCCTGTCTCTACAAAAACTCCAAAAATTAGCTGGGTGTGGTGGCATGCACCTGTAATCCCAGCTACTCAGGAGGCTGAGGTGGGAGAATCGCTTGAGCCCAGCAGGCAGAGTTTGCAGTGAACTGCAATTGCGCCACTGCCCTCCAGCCTGGGTGACAGAGCAAGACTCTGCCACAAAAAAAAAAAAAAGAAAGAAAAGAAAAAGAAAAGATGCTTAATGTCATTAGCCACTATAGAAATGCAAATCAAACTACAATAAGATATCAAGAGGAAAATACCAAAAACTGAACTAGTAAGTTCAATTATAATAACAATAACAAATGTTGATGGAAATGTGAACAATTGAAATCCTCCCACATTTGCTGATGAAAATGTAAATTGGTACAGCTACAGTAGAAAACTGCTTGATATTTCCTCACACTGGCATAAGGATGATGTTAAACTTCTTGAGGAAATCTTACAGCCTTGCAATTCCACGTCTAGTATATATCCAAGAGAATTAAAGACAGGTGCTCAAATACTTCTCTGTGAATGCTCATACCAGCATTATTCATCATAGCCACCAAATATTCACCAACTGAAGAAAGGATAAACAATGAATTGGCATATCCAATGGAATGTTATTTGGCAATACAGATTAAGGAATGAAGTATTGATACATGCTACAGTGTGGTTGAACCTTGAAACCATTATGCTAAGTTAAAGAAGCCAGATGCAAAAGGCCACATATTGTATGATTCCATTTATATAAAATGCCAAGGATTGGTAAATCCATAGAAACAGAAAATAGATTCGTGGTTGCCAAGGACTGGGGGTGACACGGGGCAATTGGAGTGGGGAGTGGCAGGTACGGGTTTTTACTTGGGGGGTATGAAAATGTTCTGGAATTAAATGATGGTAATGTTCACACAACCTTGTAAATATCCTTTAAAAATGGAATTGTATGCTTTTAAATGGTTAATTTTTTATGTTGTTTCAATTATATCTCAATTTTTTGAGTATGTGTGTATATTATATATATAATTCTCTAAACTAACATAAGGAGACTATGGAAAAATACTTAACTGATCCTAAATATGCAAGAAACATGTGAAAAAGGAATATGGACTGGCAGGACAAATAATAACACATAGCAAATATGTTATATTTTATCTCAAAATATTAACAAATACATTAAATAAAAATAGACTAAATTCTTGTGTGAAAGCCAAAATTTTCAGGCTGTATTCAAAATATATTGACCTAGATATCCATATATGCTGTTGACAAGAAAACATATCAGAAACTGAAAAGTTGAAAGTAAAAAGGTAGAAAATATATACTGTGCAAACAACGACCAGACAAAAACTGGTGTAGCTATGCTGGTATCAAAATATCTATTAAAGCAGAAAGTATGGAAGGAAAAAGTTTTTCATAATGACAGCAGACTAAGTTCTATTGAAAGATATATAGTTCCAAATTTGTGTGCGCCTCGTTACTTATCCTCAGAGAAGAAGAAGAAAAAGAAGAAGAAAAAAAAGGGAGGAGGAGGAGGAGGAGTAGAAGAAAGAGAAAGAGGAGGAGGAAGAGGAGGAGGAGGAAAAGGAGAAAGAAGGAGAAGGAGGAGAAAGAGGAGGAGGAGGAAGAAGAGGAGCAGGAGGAGAAGGAGAAGGAGAAGGAAGTGTGGTCAGCAGCTTCTAAACTGGCTCCCAGTGATCCCTACCTCCTGCTCTTCACATCTTGTATGATGTGGGGCTAGACCTGGTGACTTGCTTCTAACAAACAGAACATGGCAAAAGCAGTCACTTCTGAAATCTGGCTGTAAAAGACTGTGACTTGTGGCTGGTGCACACATGTTTTCTTTTTGCCTCCTTTGGCTGTCTTACTATGGGAGAGTCCAGCTGCCATGCTGGGAGGTGCCCTGAGGAGAGGCCCATGAGCCAAGGGACAGAGGGCGACCTCCCACCAACATCCAGTGAGGAACTGAGGCACTCGGTGGAACAACCCACAAGCCTCTCGGTCCTGCCAGCGCCCACAGGAGCGGGCTTGGGAGAGAATCCTTTCCCAGTCCAGCCCGGTTCGCCCTTTAACCACACCCCTGGAGAGACCTCTAGACAGAGGATCCAGCTAAGCTACATCTGGATTTTCGTTCCAGAAAGTGTGAGTTAGGGGGTAATTTGCTATTCAACAATGGACAACTAATACAACCAGGGTGGTCATTCTCACAGCTCACTTTTGATAAATATACAGATAGATATAGAGATAGATTGATAGAGAGAGAGAGAGAGAGAGAGAGAGAGAGAGAGAGAGAGATAAATACAAACATAGACATTGATATAGATGGGGTCTCAGACAAAATTTTCATCTTCACCTCCTGTAACTGCTTGCTAAAATAGTCTATTCTCTGCATTTAAATGTCCCTTTATGTGGGACTGGATGTACAAATGATCTTATGCCCATACTGCGCAACTCTTTAAGAGAACATGTAGCGATGATGATGAATATTTATTACTGTCTTAGATGAAAATTACAATCAGCCCTATTTTTCAAATGAGAATTCTGAGACCAAAAGAGGTTATATAATTTATGTAAGTTCACCCCCCTAGTGAGGGCTGGAACAGAGATTTCATAGCAACCAAGCCACATCCAAGAAGAGCATTCTCTCCTTTTTCATCCTTTGGGCTCTATAGACCCCAGGGTAATGGTGTGTCATGAGCTCCTGGGCTTTCTCTTTCTATGACAATAAGTAAATGTGACATTTCTTGCCCCTTGAATTTTAGAAGCAATTTGTAGACTTGTCATATGTCTGTTATTGTAGGTATTCTTGCTAGCCAAGCTGTCACTGTTGAGCTCCTGGGTGAAAGAAAATAACTAAGTTTTTAGACAAAACCTTGGTATATAAACTTTGGTTACTCACCGTCTTAAACTCAGGAATGCAATCCATTTGGAATATGTGCCATCACTCCTGATTCAAGCTTGTGCCTGACACTCGTTATCCTCAGCAGCAACTTCTCGGCGATTTCCATGATGAGGGACAGTTACATTAGCACAGAAAAGACACCCAACTTTCAGTTTGATCATCACTAATTACCTCTAGTGGGTGTGATTATGAGAAACTTTTACTTTTCAAATCAATTGGGGAAATGTTTTAATTGTTACCAACATGTTTATGTGACTAATTCTTACAAAACATAACTCTAGATAGCTGCTTCTTGTCCCTGTCTCAAGCTTCCCCAAGGGGTTTTGCCTGAATATTTGGAAACTGATGCCCTCGGAGATACGAACATCAGCTCTGTTTCCCGTCTTCCTATTTAAAGAGCTGGGCCGGGCATGGTGGCTCATGCCTGTAATCCCAGCACTTTGGGAAGCCAAGGCCAGGAGGATCGCTTGAGGCCAAGAGTTCAAGACCAGTCTGGGCAACATAGTAAGACCCCCCCATCTCTGCCAAAAAGAAAAAATAAAAATAAATTAGCCAGACGTGGTGGTGCATACCTGTAGTTCCAGCTACTCAGGAGGCTGAGGTGGGTAGATTGCTTGAGTCTGGGAGGTCAAGGCTGCAGTGAACTGTGATCACACCACCGCACTTCAGCCTGGGCGACAGAGCGAGACTATGTCCACCCCCCCATAAAAAGGTCTCAGTTCACCTGAGGGAGTCCTCTGGCTTGCTGGCTGGATGTTCCCTGTTTTAGAGGCGTTCACCCACGTGTCACCAGAGCTTTTTAGATTTTACTATGACTCAAACAATTTCCTCCCCAGGCCCTCAGTCACTCAGGGTCCATAGCCAGGTGTTTCTAAGAGTGGGGAGTGGGAGTCTTTCCAACATTTTGCTTTGGGGCTCAGCTTTACTGCTCCTCTCTCTTTTTCCTCTGGAGCTGGCGCTCAGAGATGGTGAGAGCCCTGTGCTGATGAGGTGTGGTCCTGGTGTGGGGACCCATCGCACCCCAGCAGCCCCGATTCCCACCGAAGACTTCGGCTGGCCGCCAGCAACAACGATTGATCAGCAGAGAGCCCGTGAGAGGCAGAGTCAATGGTCCAGGGCCAGCGGGCCTCCCGCAAAAGGCTGCACAGGTCAGCAGTCGGCTACCGTCGTTTGGTAAAAGGAAAGATAATCTGTTGATTTTTATGCCTTGCTGTAAATGTCTGCTGGTAGCAATCTGTTAGTGTGACAGCCACCACTGTGTTTTATTTTTCTGTATCACTAGAGATATTCTTTGGAGCTTTAAAGCCTCCTGCAGTGAGAAACTATTACATAAACACTGTTTGGAGAGAAGAAAATTCCCTGTGATTCTTGTTCTCTAGAGGTGTGTGGTGATCGTTAGAACCACAATCTTCAGCTCTGTCCTGGGGCCCCAGATATTGTTCATTCCCTTGGTGTGTTAACCCCCGAACCCTTCATTCTCCATTTTTAAATTTCCCCTGAAGAAGGAAAGAAGACATTTGCATTGCCTGTGAAGACAGGGATCCTGGGGTGACCCCTGCAGATGGTGAAGTTCAAGCCACCAGCTCAGTGATAGTCGGGGCTGAAGGGTCGTGGGGAGGAGACAGATGCAGATTCAGGAGTCTGCCCTGCTCTGTGCACCTGGCACTTCTCTCCTCGGCTCAGGCCTTCCCGGATCCTGGAATATTGAACTTTAAGTGGTATCACAGTCACACTGCAGCCACAGAGTCAGGTCGTCTGAGTGTTGGTTTGTCTGTCTTGTGACAAGGACACAAAAGATCCATGGCTCCTGCAAGCGGGGAGGTTTGCGAAGAGGTGCACGCTGCGCAATTAAAGTGTAACCTGAACCACTGCCCTGCAGACTGTGCCAGAGCTCGCACGTGTGTGCCTGTGGGGGTGTGTGTAGGTGCGCTCGCGGAGTGTATGTGTGTGTGAGCACGTGCATGTGTGCTGAGGGGATGTTAACAGCTTCACTGAGGGGTAACTGACATACGATAACACTGTGTTCACAGTGTAGAATCTGACAAGTTTTGACGTACGTATATACCCATGAAATCACCACCACCCAATGAACATGTCCACCCCCCGTCTAAGCATTTTCCTGTGCTTCTTTGCAATCCCTCCCTCCTGCCCCTCCCACTCTGCCCCACCCCAGGCAACCATTGATCTGCTTTCTGCCACAATACAAAGATTTGCAAACCACTTATAAAACCGTTTCTGAGCCCAGCAGGCAAATACTTTCTTTTAGGAGGGTGGGCCTTTCACTGACTGTTTAAAATTCTCAATTCAAAGAGAGATGGGGAGGAAGGAGGAGAGGAAAGCCTGGCCTGGGCCCCTTCTGGGAGGCCTGGCCCTAACCACAACCCCAACTTGGCTCACGTGCCCTGGAACCTCTGCCCACAGGACAGCCCTGACTTCCCCTCTCCACGCTTTGCAGGGCCCTCATTACCTTTCCTGGTCAGGCTCTGTACAATCTGGGACTCTTAGCCAGTCCCGACACCAAAACAACAAAAACCAGAGACGGGGTGGTGGCAGGGGCGGAGAGGGGGGGTGATGGAGCCAATCACTGCAACCTCTCTCTCATCCCTGCAGTGCTGAGCTGCTAAACCAGGCACTTCTCTCTCTTTCCTTTCTTAGGGCTTTGCTCCTGGTGCTCTGCTCTTCTTCATTCTGGATCTCTCCTTTACTTGCTTCTCTCCCACCTTCTGCCACCCCTGCAGCCCATGGCAATGCAAACAGATTCATCCATGTCCTCAGTCTGTTTGCAGAACCACAGCCCAGGCCTGGCTCTGCTCAAGGACACCACACCTCCGTTCTCCAAGTCCCGCACCTGTGGGATGCAGGTGGGGCTGGGAATGGGCACTCCCCTGACCCCACTCCTGCATCCATCCAATCCCCCTCCGATGCAGGAAGGGTTCCAGATGTTGAGGAGCCATGGAAATTTTCCTGTGTACATATGGTGTTCTGGCTTGGGCAAATTATGATGAAGATGATTTCCCCACAAAATAGGAGAGAACATCTGTGATGGTACCTGGTTCATATCTTAGCACAGTGTAGGCATCAGGACACTGAAGGGCTTACACAGGAGATTTACTGGGGTTATGGAAAACACAAAACAGAAGAGTAGAGCTTAGTAGGCAGATGTAGATTTTAAAAGCTCTGTAAGAGATACATAAATATTTATTCAACAGGACACAAAAATCACTAACCCAAAAGAAAAAGATGGAAACATTAGATGATAGTAAAATTAAGAATTTCTTTTCATCAGTAAGAAAGTAACAAGGAATATACAGTAGCCAAAAGACCCATATCTGAAATATATAAAGAATTCCTACAACCTAGTAAGAAAAGATTGATGATTCAATAGAAAAAAAAAAAAAGGAGCCAAAGAAATAAACAGCTAGAAATGGATGACAGTGATGGTGGCACATCAACATGAATGTACCTGATGCCACTGAACTGCACACTGGTAAAAATGGGAGCTGGGTACAGGGGCTCATGCCTGCAATCCAAGCTACGCAGATGGCTGAGTAGATATAAAACCAGAGTTAAAAATTATAAAATAATTTAATTAATTGTAAAAGAAAAGAAATTAACAGCTGCTTCACAAAAGAAAGAAACAATGAAAGAAGGAAGGAAAAGGAAGGGAAGGAAGAAAGAAAAAAATGATGCAATTGGCCAAGAAGAAAATTAAAAATGCTCCACCTCATACGGCATCAACCAATTAAAACCACAGTGAGAAACAAATACTCACCTACCAGAATGGCTGAAACTAGAAGGATTGTTAATCCCAAGTGCTGGGAGAAATGTGAGGTAACTGAAATTCTCATACACTGCTGGCGAGAATGTAAAACAGCACAACCACGTGGGAAAACTCTTTGGCAGTATCTACTAACACCAGCATACTCCACCACCCAGAAATGCCACTCCTAGGCATAGACCCAAAAGAAACGTGAAAACGTGTTCACCAGTGATGTGTACGTGTCCACCAACGGGAGAATGGCTGGTCAGGTGCTGTGGCTCACGCCTGTAATCCCAGCACTTTGGGAGGCCAATCATTTGAGCCCAGGAGTTCGAGACCAGTCTGGGCAACATAGTAAGACCCCCATCTCTACAAAGAATTTTAAAAATTAGCTGGGCGTGGTCGTGCACACCTGTGGTCCTAGCTACTTAGGAAGCTGAGGCAGGAGAATCACTTGAGCCCAGGAGTCAGAGGCTGTAGTGAGTTATGTTTCAACACTGCACTCCAGCTGGGTGAGAGAGCAAGCCCCTGTCTCTAAAACAAATAACAATAATAAGTTAATTAAAAAAAAACCCAGGAGAATGCCTAAATACATTTTAATAAACTTATAAATGAATTCTTATAGTAGTGAAAGTGGATCAGCAACTGCTAAAGCCAGCTGATGAATCTCATCAATGTGTTGAACAAAAGAAGCCAGATACAGAGGAATTCATACCGCATGATTACATTAGACAAGGTTAAAACCCAGGCCTAACTAACTATGGTATTAAGAACCACTGTCCGTGAGCTGTTTAGTGCTTCGGGGAATGGTGCTTGTGGGGAGGGTGGCTCTGGTAATATTCTCTTTCTTGATTTGGGTGTCCCAGGTGTGCCTACTTTGTGACAGTTCATCAAGCTGTACTCAGAGTCAGTAGCTTTTCTGTATATATATTTTACACACACACACACACACACACACACACACATATATATATATATATATATATTTTTTTTTTTTTTTTTTT